>NC_041390.1:334427533-334520767 GCF_002162155.2 Triticum dicoccoides | reverse complement strand
GCTTCTCTAAGTGTTGGTCCGAACCGAGCCGCCTGCCCTGAGAATGAGATACGTGCGACTCCTATCAGGATTGTTGGCACATCGGGTGGCTTTGCTGGTCTTGTTTTACCATTGTCGAAATGTCTTGTAACCGGGATTCCGACACTGATCGGGTCTTCCCGGGAGAAGGAATATCCTTCATTGACCGTGAGAGCTTGTGATGGGCTAAGTTGGGACACCCCTGTCGGGTATAAACTTTCGAAAGCCGACCCTGCGGTTATGTGGTAGATGGGAATTTGTTAATATCCGGTTGTAGAGAACTTGACACTTAACGTAATTAAAATGCATCAACCGCGTGTGTAGCCATGATGGTCTCTTTTCAGCGGAGTCCGGGTAGTGAACACGTTCTTGTGTTATGCTTGAACGTAAGTAGTTTCAGGATCACTTCTTGATCACTTCTAGCTTCTCGTCTGATCCGTTGCTTCTCTTCTTGATCTTATTTGTGTATGTTAGTCACCATATTTGCTTAGCACTTGCGGCAGCTCCACCTCGTAACACCCTCAATGCGACTATATCTCCCACGTGTCGAGGCATGACTTAGAGGCATAATCGCATTGAAGGCATATGTCGCAAGTTAGGCAATCTTCACAACATCCCATGTAATATAAATAATAACGGCGAGATAACATAGTTGGCTTACACTCGCCACGTCAATCAAGTACAAAAATAGCATTACATCATCCAAACACTCATAGCCCGACTACGGCGCCAAAATAAAAGATAACCAACATGCGACATGGTCCCGATCACCCCCAACTGGGCACCACTACTGATCATCAGGAAAGGAAACATAGTATCGTTGAGAGTCCTCGTCGAACTCCCACTTGAGCTCAAGCGCGTTACCTGGAGCGGAATCAACAGGCCCTGCATCTGGTGTAATAGTAATCTGTGAGCCACAGGGACTCAGCAATCTCGCACCCTCGCGATCAAGACTATTTAAGCTTATAGGTAAGGCAAGGTAAAATATGTGGAGCTGCAGCAAGCGACTAGCAAATATGGTGGCTATCCTCTTCGCAAAAGAGAGCGAGAAGAGGAGGCAAAGCGCGAGCGAGAAACTAGAGAACAACATGCACAAGCATTACTCCAACACCGTGTTCACTTCCCGGACTCCGCCGACAAGAGACCATCACGGCAACTCACACTGTTGATTCATTTTAATTAAGTTAAGGTTCAAGTTATCTACAACCGGACATTAACAAATTCCCATCTGCCCATAACCGCGGGCACGGCTTTCGGAAGTTCAAATCCCTGCAGGGGAGTCCCAACTTAGCCCATGACAAGCTCTCACGGTCAACGAAGGAATAGACCTCCTCCCGAGACGTTCCGATCAGACTCAGTACCTTGGTTCTTCAAGACACTTCGACAGGTTAAAACACGACCAGCAACACCACCCAGATGTGCCGATAAATCCCGATAGGAGCTGCACATATCTCGTTCTCAGGGCACACCGAATGAGCAAGACGTTGGGTAGGCCAGCCCAGAGTTTCCCCTGGTAGCCCCGGACATCGCTCGGTTGGACCAACACTCAGAGGAGCACTGGCTCGGGGGGGCTAAAATAAGATGACCCTCGGGCTCCGGAAACCCAAGGGAAAAATAGGCTAGTTGGCAAATGGTAAGACCAAGGTTGGGCATTGCTGGACAAGCTTTAATCAAGGCGAACTATCAAGGGGTTCCCATTATAACCCAACCGCGTAAGGAACGCAAAATCCGGGAACATAACACCGATATGACGGAAACTAGGGCGGCAAGAGTGGAACAAAACACTAGGAAAAAGGCCGAGCCTTCCACCCTTTACCAAGTATATAGATGCACTAAGATAACAAGATAATATAGTGATATCCCAACAAGAAAATAATGTTCCAACAAGGAACGGTCTCCAATCTTCACCTGCAACTAGCAACGCTATAAGAGGGGCTGAGCAAAGCGGTAACATAGCCAATCAACATTTTGCTAGGACATGGTGGGTTAGAGGTTTGACATTACAATTTGGGAGGCATGATAAGCAAGTGGTAGGCATCGTAGCATAGGCATAGCAAAAGAGCGAGCATCTAGCAAAGCAAAGATAGAAGTGATTTCGAGGGTATGATCATCTTGCCTGCAAAGTTGTCAGAGTTGACTGGATCCTCGAAAGCAAACTCAACGGGCTCCTCGTTATCGAACTCATCTCCCAGCTCTACCCAAACAAGACAAACAAGCAAGAGGAACACAATCAACCACGTGCAAAGCTCAAACAACATGATGCAAACATGGTATGCTATGTGGGATGCGATATGTGATGCATATGCAAGATTTGACAAAGAATTATTGAACCTGGCCTCAACGTGGAAATCCAAGTGTGCCACTGGAAAGATGAGATGAAATCGCTTGAAAACGATATAAAGAACGCCGGAATCGGAGTTACGGTTTGGAAATGGCAAGCAATTCAAATATGGCCACGTTCTGTGATTTACAGCAAGTAGCCATCTAAATGCAACAAGATGAACATGATACAACACCCAAACATGGCAAGAAAATACATGGCGGGATGCATTCATGATGCTTAACAAAAGTCTAGCACTGATCTACGGCCAATTCATCCATTAAGAGGTTCAAACAAGCATGGCAAAAATGCATATGGTAAACAGATTTCAGACTTAGTGAAATTAACACTTGTATGGAATTTCAGAACAGATAGCACCTTTCGGAGCAACAAAACTACCTGCTACAGGACCTGAACATGGCAAAGTAAAGCATGGCACGGAGCAACTCAAAGAGCTTAACAAAATTCCCTTAGTGACCTTGAGCCAAAAGGGATCAGAAAATACTGATCATCCTCAAAAGAGGCACGGATCACTAGGAAACAACATGAACATATGGCCATATGAAATAAACAGGTCAAGGACTTAGTGAAAATGCAAAGTCCGTGAAATCAGCATTACCAAGTGCCTCACTTTGCAAGCTTGTGCTAGTCACCACACACATCACAAAAATACATGGGTTGCACCTCCGGAAAGATGGCAAAACCCTTAACAAAACATACGTAGAGCTCATGGGCAGATCATGCACACAATAATCATGGCAAAAATGACAAATATCTAAATGGAGCAGCAGATCTGACAAATATCTCAAGTAGCACTCTTCTAGCAGCATTTCGGGCATCAAGACGAACTCAAATGAAAATGATGCAATGGAATTAAATGATGTACTCTCTGAGATGAACATTTTGATATGCTATATGCCCAAAACGGAGCTACGGATGCAAAGTTACGACATGATGAAGATGGGCATATGGATCTGAGAATTTAGGACTTAGAAGAAAAATTAGACCTCTCCTGGACAGATCTAGGGTTTGCCGGGTGCGGAAGCCGAGGTTCGTCGGGATCTTGCCGGAGTAGCGTCGCGGTGGCTGGAGTCCGCCGGAGAAGAGGAAGGAGAGGCCGGGTGGAGGCGGCGGTGCACGGCGGCGCGGGGTCGGCAACGTCGGAGGGGCCCGCCGCCATGGAGATTTGCTCCGGTCGGCTAAAGTGCGGCGGCGACGACCTGGGAAGAGGAGGCGGCCGGCGAGCGTCCTGCGGCGGCGCGGGGCGCGGAGCCTCCCGCGGGGAGTGGCGGCGCGGAGACGGGCTGCGGGGGCCGGCCTCGGGCCTCAGCGGGCCTGGCGGCGGGGACGGCGGACGCGCCAACGGGGCGGCGACACGTGGCGGCGGCGGGGCAAGTCGGACACGTCCGGCCCGAATCGGACGTGTCCGGCGGCGAGAGGTGGAAGACGACTAGGGTTTCGGGAGAGGAAGAAAGAGAATTTCGGAGGGGTCTTTAAATAGGCATAGGAGGAGCTAGGAGAGTCCAAATGAGGTGCGGTTTTCGGCCACGCGATCGTGATCGAACGCTCTAGATGATGGAGAAGGTTTATGTGGGTTTTGGGCCAAATTGGAGGGGTGTTGGGATGCAACACACACGAGGCCTTCTCGGTCCCTCGGTTAACCGTTGGAGCATCAAACGAAGTCCAAATGGTACGAAACTTGACAGGCGGTCTACCGGTAGTAAACCAAGGCCGCTTGGCAAGTCTCGGTCCAATCCGGAATTGTTTAATCCCCACACACGAAACAAAGGTAGAAATGACCATCGGAGGAGAACGAAGCACCGGAATGCAAAACGGATAACGGGGAAAATGCTCGAATGCATGAGATGAACACGTATGCAAATGCAATGCACATGATGACATGATATGAGATGCATGACAACGATAACAACACACGGAGACAAAAACCCGAACGCGAGAAAATAAAATAACTTAAGGGCGGAAACGGCAAGAGTTGGAATACATATTGAGGAAGTCATATCCGGGGTGTTACAACACTCCACCACTACGAAAGGATCTCGTCCCGAGATCTAGGACTGAAAGAACGCCGGGTACTCAGAACGGAGGTGATCCTCGCGTTCCCAGGTAGCTTCACGGTCAGAATGGTGTGACCACTTGACTTTGAGGAATTTGATTGACTTGTTGCGAGTCTTGCGTTCAGTCTCTTCAAGAATAGCAACTGGGTGCTCACGATAAGAGAGATCTTCTTGGAGCTCAATGTCCTCGAAGTTGATGGTGCGGTCAGGAGTCCTGAAGCACTTTCGGAGCTGAGAGACATGGAACACGTCATGAACATTTGCAAAGTTTGAAGGAAGCTCGAGTTGATAGGCGAGATCGCCTCTCTTGCTGACAATCTTGAAAGGTCCCACGTATCTGGGGGCAAGCTTCCCTTTGATACCGAAGCGACGAGTACCTTTCATAGGAGAGACGCGGAGGTAAACATGATCTCCGATCTCGAAAGCCAAATCACGGTGCTTACTGTCATAGTAGCTCTTCTGACGGGATTAAGCTGCTTTGAGGTTATATCGAATGACTTTGCACATTTCCTTTGCCTCTGTGATTAAGTCATTTCCAAGAAGCTGACGTTCACCGGTTTCAGACCAGTTGAGAGGGGTACGACACTTCCTGCCATACAGAATTTCAAATGGGGACTTGCCCGGACTTTCTTGAAAACTGTTGTTGTAGGAGAATTCAGCATAAGGAAGACAATCCTCCCACTTCATGCCGAAGGAGATCACACAAGCCCTGAGCATATCTTCAAGAATCTGGTTGACACGCTCGACTTGACCGCTAGTTTGAGGATGGAAAGCTGTGCTGAAGCGGATGTTGGTGCCCATGGCCTTCTGAAAAGAATCCCAAAACTTGGAGGTAAAGATGCTGCCACGGTCTGAAGAGATCACTTGTGGAATACCGTGCAGAGAGACAATTCGAGAGGTATAGAGTTCCGCCAATTGAGCTGCAGTGATTGACTCTTTGATAGGCAGAAAGTGAGCCACTTTAGTGAGTTTGTCGATGACAATGAATATAGCATCATTGCCACGCTTGGATTTTGGAAACCCAGTCACAAAGTCCATCTCAATGTGGTCAAACTTCCATTCTGGAATGGCAAGAGGTTGGAGGAGACCAGCTGGCCTTTGGTGTTCTTCCTTCACTCTTCTGCAGACATCACACTCATTCACGAATTGAGCAATCTCGCGCTTCATTCGAGTCCACCAATAAGCCTGCTTGAGGTCCTGATACATCTTCGTGCTCCCAGGGTGGATGGAGAGGAGAGAATTGTGAGCCTCGTTCATGATCACTTTACGGAGGTCACCTTTGGGCACAACAATACGATCCTCGAAGAAGAGAGTATCCTTGTCATCAAGGCGGTAGCACTTATACATGGGTTGACTCTTGGCAATCCCAATCTTCACCTTTTTCACCATAGCATCAAGAAGCTGGGTTGGAGAATCTGGTCTTCCAAGGTAGGAGAGACTTGAAGGTTGGCGAGGAAACCTTGAGGAACAACTTGCAGATTAAGTTTGCGGAAAGCTTCACAAAGCTCGGGTTAATAAGGCTTTAGAATCAGACTGTTGCAATAAGCCTTTCTTCTCAATGCGTCAGCAATCACATTGGCCTTGCCTGGAGTATACTCGATACTCAGATTATACTCTTGAATCATTTGGACCCATCGAGTTTGCCTGAGGTTGAGATTAGGCTAAGTGAAGATGTACTTGAGACTCTTGTGATCAGTGAAAATGTCCACATTTCTTCCCAATAAGAGATGTCTCCAAGTCAAAAGAGCATGCACAACTGCCGCCAACTCGAGATCATGAGTGGGGTAGTTCTTTTCATTAGGCTTCAACTGGCGAGAGGTATAAGCAACAACTTTCTTCTCTTGCATTAGCACTGCGCCAAGACCTTGGAGAGAGGCATCACAAAAGACCTCATACGGTTTGGATTCATGAGGCGTAGTCAGAACTGGAGCAGTGATCAATTTCTCTTTCAAAGTGTTGAAAGCAATGTCACACTCCGGAGACCAAACGTACTTGACGTGCTTCTGGAGAAGATTTGAGAGAGGCTTCGCGATCTTAGAAAAGTTTTCAACGAATCTTCGGCAATAGCTTGCGAGACCGAGGAAGCTACAGAGTTGCTTCACGTTCTAAGGAGGTTCCCAATTCAGAGTTGTAGACACCTTCTCAGGATTCACGGCAATGCCCTTGGCAGAGATGATATGACCAAGATAAAGAACCTCATAGAGCCAAAATTCACACTTGGAGAACTTGGCGTAGAACTGGTGTTCGCTCAGCTTATCGAGTACCAAACGCAAGTGCTTGGCATGATCTTCCTTGTTCTTCGAGAAAACCAGAATGTCGTCGAGATAGACCAAAACGAAGTCATTGGTGTAGGCGTTGAAGATGAAGTTCATCATGCGAGAGAAAGTCGGAGGAGCGTTCACGAGGCCAAAAGACATGACAATGTATTCATATGAACCATAGCTTGTCCTGAAAGCCGTCTTGGGAATATCTTGCTCACGGATTCGAATCTGATGATAACCCGTACGAAGATCAAGCTTGGAGAATACTTGGGCACCTTTGAGTTGTTCGAACAGCTCATTGATGTTGGGAAGTGGGTATTTGTTCTTGATGGTCTTCTTGTTCAATGGACGGTAATCAACACAAAGTCGGTCCGTTCCATCCTTCTTTTTCACAAAAAGAACACCACAACCCCATGGAGAAGAACTAGGCCGGATGAGACCCATTCTCTCTTGAATATCGAGTTGCTTCTTCAGCTCCTTCAACTCTTCAGGTCCGAGCTTGTAAGGACGCTTGCACACTGGTTCCGTACCGGGCTCAAGATCGATGACGAATTCAACTGGCCAGTGCGGAGGCATTCCTGGAAGCTCTTCTGGAAAGATGTCTTGATATTCGCAAACGACTGGAATTTGTGAGATAGCATCCAGTTCACCCTTCTCATTGAGAGAAAAAAGATGGATGGTATCATCACGAGCGGCAAAGACAATTACATCCTCAAACGAATGAGTCAATAGAATCTGCCTGGCTGCACAATCAAGATGTGCCTTGTGCTTAGAAAGCCAATCCATCCCGAGAATAAGATCAATATCCGAGTTACCAAGAACCATAGGAGAAGAAAGGAACTTGTAATCGCCCAAGGTGATAGTAACATCCGGAGCCATCATTTTGGTGTTCATGAACAAACCCGGAGAAGAAACCGCTATCGGCTTTGGCAAATCAATAGTATGCACATCATGCATGGATGCAAAAGGCTTTGATAAAAATGATAAAGATGCACCAGTGCCAAAAAGAACTCTTGAGGGAATGCCATTAACAGGAAGGTTACCCATAATCACATCTGGCGAGTCCTCTGCCTGAGCTGCATTCAGCAAGTTGACCTTGGCGGACTTGGTGTTATGCTTGACCATAGTTGTACTTGCCGATCTGACAGGAGGAGGAGGAAGACGCCTCTGATTGAGACACTTGTTGGCATAGTGACCCTTCTGTTGGCACTTGTTGCATGTGACCTCTGAAAGCGGATGGCGATACGGAGCACTTGATCTTGGAGCTTGAGACGAAGTCTTGTTCTGAAAGCCAGGGTTGGGTGGGTGGGAAGATCCACTGCCACCTTTGCTCTTCTGCTGATACGGCTAACGGAACGGAGGAGGAGGAAGCCAATACTTCTGCTGCTTGGCCACTTGAGTAGAGGAAGAAGGAGTAGCATCTCTGACTCGCTTCTTGGAAGCATCACACCTCAGTTGAGCGGCCTCTTGCTTCAATGCCATGTTGTAGAACTCATCGTACCTCAAGGGCTCAAAGAGAACAAGAGCTAGCTGTATTTCTTCTCTGAGACCACCCCTGAACTGGTATATCATGCTCTTCTCATCAGGGACGTCCTGCTTGGCAAAGCGGGCGAGCTTCTGGAACAACTTGTTGTAGTCATAGACAAACAAAGAGCCTTGCTTCAGGTTGTGGAATTCCTCACGCTTGCTTTCAACCACGCTCTGAGGGATATGGTGAGCTCTGAAATCTTGACGAAATTCATCCCAAGTGATCACACGTCCACCTCTAGAGTCCTTGTACTGCTGAAACCATTCTGCAGCATGATCTTTGAGTTGGAAGGAAGCGAACTTGACGAAGTCCTCAGGCCTGATGTTACTGCACTCGAAATGCTTGCACAGATCCACGAGCCAATCGTCAGCATCAGTTGCCTCAACACAATTGCTGAAAGTCTTTGGCCCATTAGCAAGGAACTGGTTGAGTGTAGCAAAGTGATTCTGATTGTTGCCTTGGTTCCCTTGGTTGCCATGATTGCGCTCTTGAAGAATTGGCAAGATCAACTGTGTGTTTGCATTGGTTGCGGCCATCACAGCTTGCCATGCCTCCGGAGGAGGTGGAGGTGGTGGCGGATCTTGATTCTGATTCTGATTGGTGCTCTTAGCGGGAGCCATCCTGAAGAGGTTGACCACCGTTAGCACATAGATAGATAAATGAAGCTGAATCCAACGGAATGAAAATTGCAACATATTGTCTTCACATCCGAACAAAATGAACGAATGCATTCCTCTTGAAATGGTCACACATCCATAAATTGAGAAGCCACGTAGAATTTAGGTAGAGAAATAAATCCACAAGGTACGGATCAAGAACGAATACTCGGTAAGAAATCCCAATCTCAAACCAAATATCCGTGGAAGAAGAACTAGAGCTACAAGAATTCCCACCTATGGAACTCCCGAACCTATCCAGTTATGCAATCAGGTGTTGGGGATACAGGGGAAGCATAATATCTCACCCAAATCTAGAAAATCCTACATCTAGCTGTATCCATCCTTCAACACATAACTGAGAAAAACTTCGGAAACCATCTACCTCAACCTTCGAAAAGCATCCGTTATACAAGTTATGGCGATACTCACGAACTCCCGTCCCAGTACTGGGTGGCGTCGAGGTTACCTCACCAACGAACTGCATAAAAGAGATTTTCGATGTCGGCGTACTAAACTCAGGTATTCCAGAACTGCAATGATAAAATTATGACGACAACACCTCAGAGCTCAACACCCCGGGACACTTCCACAAAACCCCTGACAGGAGGCACCAAGACAATGTTCTCGTCATAAAACCATCGGAACGATTCCAAGATACCCGCGTGATCCTAAATTTTTTTTAGTGAAATTTGAGAAGAGAAGAGTCAAAACTCTACGTCAGGATGCCTTACCAGAGCGATGAGGAGACTGGGAAGTAAAAAGAATTCCTAAACTCTTCGATATATAATTCCTAAATGACTCAAAACATTTTTCTAGACACAACTCGGCCGCTAATAACGATCAAGCAATGGGGCTCCTAAGGTCGGGGAAGGCTCTGATTACCAACTTGTAACACCCTCGATGCGACTATATCTCCCACGTGTCGAGGCACGACTTAGAGGCATAATCGCATTGAAGGCATATGTCGCAAGTTAGGCAATCTTCACAACATCCCATGTAATATAAATAATAAAGGGGAGATAACATAGTTGGCTTACACTCGCCATGTCAATCAAGTACAAAAATAGCATTACATCATCCAAACACTCATGGCCCGACTACGGCGCCAAAATAAAAGATAACCCAACATGCGACACGGTCCCGATCACCCCCAACTGGGCACCACTACTGATCATCAGGAAAGGAAACATAATATCATTGAGAGTCCTCGTCGAACTCCCACTTGAGCTCAAGCGCATCACCTAGAGCGGAATCAACAGGCCCTGCATCTGGTGTAATAGTAATCTGTGAGCCACAGGGACTCAGCAATCTCGCACTCTCACGATCAAGACTATTTAAGCTTATAGGTAAGGCAAGGTAAAATATGTGGAGCTGCAGCAAGCGACTAGCAAATATGGTGGCTATCCTGTTCGCAAAAGAGAGCGAGAAGAGGAGGCAAAGCGCGAGCGAGAAACTAGAGAACAACCTGCGCAAGCATTACTCCAACACCGTGTTCACTTCCCAGACTCCGCCGAGAAGAGACCATCACGGCAACTCACACTGTTGATTCATTTTAATTAAGTTAAGGTTCAAGTTATCTACAACCGGACATTAACAAATTCCCATCTGCCCATAACCGCGGGCACGGCTTTTGAAAGTTCAAATCCCTGCAGGGGAGTCCCAACTTAGCCCATGACAAGCTCTCACGGTCAACGAAGGAATAGACCTCCTCCCGAGACGTTCCGATCAGACTCAGTACCTCGGTTCTTCAAGACACTTCGATAGGTTAAAACAAGACCAGCAACACCACCCAGATGTGCTGACAAATCCTGATAGGAGCTGCACATATCTTGTTCTCAGGGCACACCGGATGAGCAAGACGTCGGGTAGGCCAGCCCAGAGTTGCCCCTGGTAGCCCCGGACATCGCTCGGTTAGACCAACACTCAGAGGAGCACTGGCCCGGGGGGGGGGGCTAAAATAAGATGACCCTCGGGCTCCGAAAACCGAAGGGAAAAATAGGTTAGGTTGCAAATGGTAAGAACAAGGTTGGGCATTGCTGGACAAGCTTTAATCAAGGCGAACTATAAAGGGGTTCCATTATAACCCAACCGTGTAAGGAACGCAAAATCCGGGAACATAACACCGATATGACGGAAACTAGGGCGGCAAGAGTGGAACAAAACACTAGGCGAGAGGCCGAGCCTTCCACCCTTTACCAAGTATATAGATGCATTAAGATAACATGGCAATATAATGATATCCCAACAAGTAAATAAATGTTCCAACAAGGAACAGTCTCCAATATTCACCTGCAACTAGCAACGCTATAAGAGGAGCTGAGCAAAGCGGTAACATAGCCAATCAACGGTTTGCTAGGACATGGTGGGTTAGAGGTTTGACATGGCAATTTGGGAGGCTTGAAAGCAAGTGGTAGGCATCGTAGCATTGGCATAGCAAAAGAGCGAGCATCTAGCAAAGCAAAGATAGTAGTGATTTCGAGGGTATGATCATCTTGCCTGCAAAGTTGTCAGAGTTGAGTGGATCCTCGAAAGCAAACTCAACGGGCTCCTCGTTAGCGAACGCGTCTCCCGGCTCTACCCAAACAAAACAAACAAGCAAACGGAACACAATCAACCACGTGCAAAGCTCAAATAATATGATGCAAAGGTGGTATGCCATGCGGGATGCGATGCGGGATGCATATGCAAGATCTGACAAGGGATGCATGAACCTGGCCTCAACATGGAAATCCAAGTGTTCCACTGCAAAGATGAGATGAAATCGCTTGAAAACGATATAAAGAACGCCGGAATCAGAGTTACGGTTTGGAAATGGCAAGCAATTCAAATATGGCCGCGTTCTGTGATTTACAGCAAGTAGCCATCTAAATGCAACAAGATGAACATGCTACAGCACCCAAACATGGCAACAAAATACATGGCTGGGATGCATTCATGATGCTTAACAAAAATCTAGCACTGAGATATGGCCAATTCATCCATTAACAGGTTCAAACAAGCATGGCAAAAATGCATATGGTAAACAGATTTCAGACTTTGTGAAATGAACACTTGTCTGGAATTGCAGAACATATAGCACCCTTCGGAGCAACAAAACTACCTGACACATGACCTGAACATGGCAAAGTAAAGCATGTCATGGAGCTACTAAAAGATCTTAACAAAATTCCCTTAGTGACCTTGAGCCAAAAGGGATCAGAAAATACAATTGCAACCATGTGAACATGGCAAAAACATAATCAGATCACAGACTTAGTGAAAACTGGATCATGCTGAAACAGATATCAAGTAGGCATGTTTACGAGCTCGATGCACTCACTACGGAGCAAGTCATGACCATCTAAGCATACACCCATCAAGAATACACAAAATGCAAGCTAGACATGGCAGAACAACATCATAGCATGCACGGGTCAACTACAACATCATCGGCAAAATCGCTAACAAGTAGACAATCTGCCCAGATTCACGAAATAGCAAAAGTAGAGCTCGATTGACTCAAGCTAGGGTGCTCCATAATTCCAAACAAAGACATGGATGGATAGAGCACTACAAGATTAACAAAACATCCTTACTGATCATCCTCACAAGAGGCATGGATCACTAGGAAACAACATGAACGTATGGCCATATGAAATAAACATGTCAAGGACTTAGTGGAAATGCAAAGTCCCTGAAATTAGCATTACCAAGTGCCTCACTTTGCAAGCTTGTGCTAGTCACCACACACATCACAAAAAAACATGGGTTGCACCTCTGGAAAGATGGCAAAACCCTTAACAAAACATACGTAGAGCTCATGGGCAGATCATGCACACAATAATCATGGCAAAAATGACAAATATCTAAATGGAGCAGCAGATCTGACAAATATCTCAAGTAGCACTCTTCTAGTAGCATTTCAGGCATCCAGACGAACTCAAATGAAAATGATGCAATGGAATGAAATTATGTACTCTCTGAGGTGAACATTTTGATATGCTATATGCCCAAAATGGAGCTACGGATGCAAAGTTACGACATGATGAAGATGGGCATATGGATCTGAGAATTTAGTGTTTGCCGGGTGTGGAAGCCGAGGTTCGTCGGGATCTTGCCGGAGTAGTGTCGCGGTGGCCGGAGTCTGCCGGAGAAGAGGAAGGAGAGGCCAGGTGGAGGCGGCGGTGCACGGCGGCGCGGGGTCGGCGACGTCGGAGGGCCCCGCCGCCGTGGAGCTTTGCTCCGGTCGGCTAAAGTGCGGCGGCGACGACCTGGGAAGAGGAGGCGGACGGCGAGCGTCGTGCGGCAGCGCACGCGCCTCGGGGTGGCGCGGGGCGCGGAGCCTCCCGCGGGGAGTGGCGGCGCGGAGACGGGCCGCGGGGGCCGGCCTCGGGGCCCGGCGGGCCTGGCAGCGGGGACGGCGGACGCGCCAACGGGGCGGCGACACGTGGCGGCGGCGGGGCAAGTCAGACACGTCTGGCCCGAATCGGACGTGTCCGGCGGCGAGAGGTGGAAGACGACTAGGGTTACGGGAGAGGAAGAAAGAGAATTTCGGAGGGGTCTTTAAATAGGCATAGGAGGAGCTAGGAGAGTCCAAATGAGGTGCGGTTTTCGGCCACGCGATCGTGATCGAATGCTCTAGATGATGGAGAAGGTTTAGGTGGGTTTTAGGCCAAATTGGAGGGGTGTTGGGCTGCAACACACACGAGGCCTTCTCGGTCCCTCAGTTAACCGTTGGAGCATCAAACGAAGTCCAAATGGTACGAAACTTGACATGCGGTCTACCGGTAGTAAACCAAGGCCGCTTGGCAAGTCTCGGTCCAATCCGGAAATGTTTAATCCCCACACACGAACGAAAGGTAGAAATGACCACCGGAGGAGAACGAAGCGTCGGAATGCAAAACGGACAACGGGGAAAATGCTCGAATGCATGAGATGAACGCGTATGCAAATGCAATGCACATGATGACATGATATGAGATGCATGACAACGATAAAAACACACGGAGACAAAACCCGAACCCGAGAAAATAAAATAACTTAAGGCCGGAAACGGCGAGAGTTGGAATACATATTGAGGAAGTCATATTCGGGGTGTTACATTACCCTATCCTACCCATAAGCTTAAATAGTCTTGATCTCGCGGGTGTGAGATTGCTGAGTCCTTGTGACTCATAGATACATCCAAACAGTTGCAGGTGTCGATGATACCAGTGCAGGTGACACAACCGAGCTCAAGCGGGAGCTCGATGAAGTTCTTGATTGTTGTTTTGTGTCTTTTCCAGTTGATCAGTAGTGGAGCCCAGTTGGGACGATCGGGGATCTAGCACTTGGGGTTGTCTTCTTTTACTTTGGTTTCGTAGTCGGACTTTGATAGCATTCTGGATGATGTATGTATAACTTGTATTTGTGTGAAGTGGCGATGGTAAGCCAAATTTTTATCCCTTTCTTATTCAGTACATGGGATTGTGTGAACATTACCCCACTTGCGACTAAACTACCATGCGGCTATGCCTCTAAGTCGTGCCCCAACACGTGGGAGATATTGCCGCATTGTGGGTGTTACAAGTTGGTAATTAGAGCCATCCCCGACTTAGGAGCCCCCTGCTTGATCGAATCGCTGACGTTGTTGAGTCTAGAACAAAATGTTTGAGTCTTGGGATTATATATCAGAGAGTAGGATTCTTTTTACTCCTCAGTCCCTTCGTCGCTCTGGTGAGACCTCCTGATGTACAAGTTTTGACTTTTCTCTCCTCAAATTTCACGAAAATAAATTTAGGATCACGCGGGTATCTTGGAATCGTTCCGATATTCTTGTGATGAGAATATTATTCTTGGTGCCTCTTGACATTTAGGGGTTGTGGCAGTGTCTCGGGGAGTTGAGCTCCGAGGTGTTGTCGTCACAATTTTATCATTGCAGTTCTGGAATACCTGAGTTCGCCGACATCGAAAATCTCTTTTATGTAGTTGTTGGTGAGATAACCTCGACGCCACCCAGTACTGGGGCGGGAGTTCGGGAGTATTTCCATAACTCGTATAACGGATGCTTTTAGAAGGTTGAGGTACATGATTTCCGAAGGTTTCTTGGTTATGTGTTGACAGGTTGATATAGCTGGATGTAGGGATTGTTAGTTTGGGTGAGATATTATGCTTCCCTTGTATCCCCAACACCTGATTTCATAACCAGAAAGTTTCAGGAGTTTATAAGTGGGAATTCAAGTAGCTCCTAGAATAATCTTTCAAGCAGACACATGATACGATATGGGATCTATCATATGTTTGTTCCGGCTTATTCGGCAAGCCAATCCTTTGCTTTGTTTTGAGTTGTGGTAGTCGAGTTGCTTCAATGTCAAGTGTTGATTCCATACCTTTCCTAAGCGGTGTTATCATATTTCTATGTGAATACTAATCCTTCTTGATCATCGAGATTGTCATGCCAATTCTTTTCCAACCGACGTGCTCCTCTTCAAGTTGATCCGATCATTTTCAACATTCGTAAGATCACTTCTCGGTTTTCCTCAACGGTGTTTGTTTCATCCGTCCCAAGTTGTCTTTGTTTTTCCCGCCCTCCCACCATTTTTTCAAGGACTCAAATTTCTTAATCAAGCATTCATGTGAAGACTCTTCATCCTTTTCCTTCAATGTTCTTACCTGGTGGTTCTCATGAAGATGCTAAGGAAGCTACAAGTTCACCATTCTTCCTTCTATTTCTTTTCCGGTGGATTTAATTCAAGCTTTGTCGATCATATCCTTTCCTCTGTTTAAATGCTTTGTCATGCCGGTGCACCTCTTAATCATTCACTTCTCGCTATTATTTTGTTCTGGAGTGCTCAAGATATCTCAGAAGGCTCGTCTTTTCATTCAAGATCCATTCAACCTATTTTGAGGTTGTTATCTCATTCAAGCCATTTAATTCAACCGGCGCAATTTCCCTTTCAAGTAATCGTTCAACGGTGTTTCTTTTGAGTGGGCCCTAGTCCACAGGTCTTTTCCCAGAATCTTACCTGACTCTTCTAGTTTTCTAGAGGTATTCCCAAATTCTTTTCGAAGTTTGACATAAGAATGCATTATCATTAGTCAAATGTCTTTCTCCAAGATCTTTCAAATTCTTTTTATTGTTGATTCAACCTTTATATTCTGCTTTATTTCAGAGTGCCTCAACAATCCATGGTGGTGTTTCTCGTCGTCATTCATGGATTTGTAGACCGAAGAAGAGTTTCAATTTAATCTTGTCCATTCTCTCAAAGATTGTTCCTCAAGTTTGATGCTATCCTCACAAATTGTCCGGGTTATGAGAATTCTTTTCACCCATCTGACACATTTCAGGAGTTGATTCCTTTCTTGATCATCCGAAGGCCATCATTTCTGAATGTTACTCATTCTCAGCTTTCAGCTCTCGATCTCGAATTCTACCGATGCTTCGTCCAAGCATTCTCTAGTCAGCTTGTCATCTCTTCGTTCTCTTGTGTCTAAATCCCCTCAAGTATCTTCCTTCATTTGAAATTCTTCCAGGCGATTCATTCTCTTTTCTTCAATCGTTTTCAATTCGAACGGTGGTTCATTTGAGATTTCTCTTCCTTCGTTATCGTATCAATACATTCGTTGTTTCCAAATCCCATGGGTGGTTCCATCGAGACCTTCTCAAGTTTATGCTATATCTATCTTAATCCTTTCTACGAGAATAAATAGTATGCCAAATCCGTTGCTTGTCATCAATTTAAATTGGTGAAGGATACGCATAATGTAATTCTTATTATTGTTTCAACCAAGTGACCTAATTTCTTCTTTCCGGAGTTGTTCATCATATCACATTCTCGTTTCGAGATGCTTCATCTTTTCTTTCCGGAGTTCCAAGTTTTATGCTTTATCTCGTCGCAAAGCTCCATCCAATTATTGCAAGGCTTCAATCTTATTCTTTTCATCCTTCACTTCTTTTTGATCATTCTTTTATTACCGGAGTTCTTCATGGAGGCTCTACATGGTGGCTCGTAAAGGATTCTTTTCATTCTTCATTCGTTCTTCAAGATTTCTCTCGAAGTTGAGATCCGCCAAGCTATACTCTCAAATAAACATGGTGTTCAACAAATGTCTTGTTTTGAGGAGTTCAAGCATTCTTCATCTTGCATTCCTAAGTGCAATTCTTTCATATCTCATCTTTGAGGTGGTGTTATGTCATTGTTGATAATTTCCCTTCGTGTTCCATGATTCACAAGTTTTCAAGAGTGACATATCTAAATCCATCATTTTATCTTTGCTCAAGACATCTTTTCAATCCATCAATCTCTTCATTGCAGTATATTGGGTTATATTTCATCTGAAGCTTTACCTAAGGATTGCTGCTATTTATGGTGCTCATAAATGACTCAAGTTCTTCACTTATCATCCTTGCGAAATAAGTTTCTCGTCTCCTTGTTGATATCAATCCAATCTTTTGTTTCCGTAGTGGCAGAGTTTTGCCTCAATTTTGAGAAGTTCTCCATAAGCACACTACAAGCTTATTCTTTTCGTGGTTGGTTTTCCAACAACTCCATTATAACCTTCTTGGAAGAGTGTTGTCCAAGCTCATTTGTGACGAAAGTTATCACTTTCTTCTCCATTCTTTTATTTCAATGATCTATCCTCTATTATTTCTTCCGGATGCATTATGATGTTGCTCCTTTCACTCGTCATCTCGAATTGTGAGGACTGTGTTCTTTTCGTGCTTATTCATTTAATCGGAGTGTCAATGCCCTCTTTTCAAGTTCTTCCCATTTTGTCAAGTTTTACCTCCCTTCTCAACCGGAGTGCTGTCTGAAATCTTTCTTATCCATTGTGCCATTCTTTCAATAGTTCTGGAGGCAGTGTGTTGTTGATTTCGTCAAGTATCATCCAATCTTCCCAAATTCATATTCAATTCCGTCCATTTATAGCCGGAGTGCTGCCTGCATTCTTTCGTTCTCATTCCTTGCTTATTCCGTTTCAACCGGAGTGGTTAAATGTCCTTCTTTCTCGCTGGAGCTTTTCATTCTTATCTTTCAACCCACAAGGTTTTCGCAATGTTCCTTGTTCCTCTTTTCTAACAAAGTGTTTTCAACTTCGTTCATCTCTGTTGTATTTTATTCTCGTAAATGGTTTAACCTCTCAAGGTTCATGGTTTCACTCATTTGTCCAAGAAGCAACTTAGTTTTACCTCTTCTCTTTCTCTTCCGTTTCTCTCCGGTGCCATCCTAGATCTCGGGACGAGATCCTCTTGTAGTGGTGGAGTGTTGTAACACCCCGAGACCGATGTGCCAGGTGTCTTCCAGTTATTCGCTGTTGTTGCCTTTCCATTCGCTTGCGTGTTGCATATAGCCATGTCATCATGCGCATTGCATCATCATGTTTTTAAAACTTGCATTCGTCCGGGTTCCCCTAGTCCCGTCCGTTGTCCGTTCTGAGCCCAGACACACTTGCACGTGCCCGCGGCACGTCCGAAATATTATTTTATAAGTGGGCGAAAATGTTCTCGAATGGGATGAAAGTTTTCATGCGGTGTTGTTATGTTGTTAGTTGGACGCCTGCCAAGTTTCATCGCATCCAGAGTCCGTTTGATGCCCCAACAGATTACTATAGCGACAGTATACTCGGTCTAACGTCAGACGTTTTCGGTCTCCGGAAACAATCGCCGGGCCTCTCTCTCTTCTCTTCTCTTAGCCCAAGGCTTTCTACACAACCCACTACCACTCACCTGCAGCCCACCTAGTCCCCCTTCTGTCCGGAGCCGCACGATCGTGATCGTATGGTCCAAAAAACCCTCCAAACCCCCTCCTAACCCTAACCTAGACCCCCTATCTATTTAAACCCCTTCCCTTGCCATTTTGGGCGCCCCTAGCCTCTCCCTTATCCTCTAGCTGCCGCCGCCTTGTTTTCAGCGCCGCCCCAGCCACCTCCCGCCACTTAGCGTCGTCCCACGGGTCGCGCCGTCGCCTGAGCCGCCGGCTCGGCCAACCGTAGCCAGCCACGTCGCCTCCCCACGCCTCCACCACACCGGGCCCGCCGAAGCCCGCATCCGCCCCGCCGCTGCCGATCTGGGCCCGAGGCCGCCCGCCGCAAGCCCGCATGCACCCGTGCTCTTTGCTGCCTTGCTCGTCTGGGTCGGAGGAGCCCGGACCCCGACCACCTCCTCACGTCGGCGACAAGTCCAGCCCCGTCCTCACCGGCGGGCTTGCCGGAGCCACCACCTCACCGGTGAACCCTAGGCAGGAGCCTCGTCGCCCTATCCCTCCTCTCTAACCTACCCCTCTCCTCCCTTCCTCATCCTCTCTATCCCGCGAGGTCGTCGTCGCCGGTGGAGATCCACGCCTCCCTGCCGTCTGGCCTCGCCGCCGACCGAATCTGGCGCCCTGAGGCCGGATCGGCCGCCCAGCAACCCGTTCCTGGCCTCGCCAGCGCCACCGGACCCTGCCGTCGCTAGAGCATTGCCGCGCCGCCGCCATGGTCCTCTGCTCGTGCGGGCGCGACGCGAGGATGACGTCCAGGCCGCCCCATCGCCCTGGTCGGCCTCGCTAAGCCTCCAAGGCATAGAAACCGGCCTGCTTCCCCTGCGACTGGGCTTGGCCCATGGTGAGAGAACCTCAGCCCAGCGCCTAGTAGTTTAGGCCCAGTGCCTTTTTTCCTTCGGGTCGATTTTAGGATTTATCCTGAGACAGCAGTTTTGCAGTTTAGCCCCTAAACTTTATGCATGTAATAACTCATTAACTGTGCACCAGATTAAAATGATTTATATATATGAAAAATGCTTATAAATTCATGTAGTTTCATAATATGCTACTTTCATCCATGTTTAACATGTTAAACTTGTTGTTTGTGTTTATTTTGCATAAATGCCATGGTAAAATGATTTAATTCATAACTAAATAACAGTAGCTCCATTTTAAATAATCTTTATATGTAAATGGGGTAGAAAAATGCCTAGTTTAACGTCGTGCACTCATCTTGCATGTTTAACAACTCTAAAATATGGTTTAGGGCAGAACAGTACCAAATTCATATTATGCACATGAGGATTTTCCGGAATTGTGTTTGTTATTTCCGGCCTCATTTAAACTTGCCTAGATAGGTAGTTTTCATATGCTTCACCCCTTGCCATGTTTAATAACATTTAATATTGTTGCGTACATAAACGAGATCGAACTAAATAATCAAATGTGGTGTTTCGTCAATATGCAACTGTAAGTGCATCTAGTGCCACCCCTAGTTGGTTTTGGAGTATTGACGACAAACCTAGTTGAGGGACTAATGAGTTTGTGAGAATTGCATGATAACACAGGTAGAAGTCCCTCATTGATTCGGTTTTACTACCAGAGATGACCCCTAAAAATGTATGAAGACATTGAAGTCAAAGGTGGTATATGAAGATATTCACATTGAAGACTATGACAAGAGAAGACACTATATGAAGCCTATGGAGCTCGAAGACTTAGATCTTTCGTAGTTCCTTTTCCTTTTGTGTTGAGTCATAGGAACCACCGTACTGTTAAGTGGGGTCCAAGAGAACCAGTCAGAATGACTGAAGTGATGCCTAAACCAAAAACCTATGTCTTCGAGTGAAGACTATGAGAGTGAATCTTGTCCAGAGTCGGACAAGTCATCTTTGCTTGTAGCCCAAGTAAAGTTGCCGTGTGAGTTTGAAATCTAACCGTTGGAACACATGTCAGTTCCTTAGTGACCCCGGGTCATTTCGGACAAATCAGGTCGGGTTGCCAAGTGGCTATAAATAGCCCACCCCGTACAACCATAAATTGTTGGCTGCTCAGATTGATAGTACGGCTTTTGTCGTTTGAGAGCAACCCACCTCGAAGCCTTTGAGAGAGAATTCCTTGCGAGGATAAAGCCCTAACCACCAGAGCCAGAGAGAATTGGGCATCACTTAAGTCTTCTTGTCTGTGTGATCCGAAGACTTATTACACTTGAGGACTGTGCATCCTCCAGCCGGTTAGGCGTCGCGTTCTGAGCATCCAAGAGACATTGTGGAGTGCCGGTGAATGAAGTATGTGAAGGTTTGGGAGTCTACCTTGAAGACTTACCAGAGTGATTGGGCGAGGTCTATGTGACCTTAGCTCAAGGAGAATACGGTGAGGACTGGGTGTCCTGAGCTGCGTGTTCAGGACTGGGTGTCTGGGACTGTGTGTCCTAAGGTTTAAATACCTAGCCGCTCCAACCAGACGTACAGTTGTCACAGCAACTGGAACTGGTCCAACAAATCATTGTCTTCAACGAGTCACTGGTTTCATCTTCACTTCACTTTACTTAGTTTTACTCATTGTGAAGTCATTGCATGTTTGCACTATCATTTGTCTTCACTGAGTGACTGCATGTTCTGTTTGGCTTCACAATAACTTCCTACCTGATCCTTACTACCTAGCTGCTATTAGTCTTTGCGCTTTCACTTCATTGAATACTTGACTATGGTTTGCCTAGTGTAGTCTACCTTCGGCTGCATGGTAATAGGTTTAATTCTATCGTTTGTCTTCAAAACTTCTATGTTCTGAAGACTTTCATAAAAATCGCCTATTCACCCCCCCTCTAGTCGATATAATGCACTTTCAATTGGTATCAGAGCAAGGTGCTCCCTTGTTCTGTGTGATTCGGTTTAACCACCTGGAGTTTTAGCTATGTCGACTACAGGGATAATTAAAGTCTCCGCTGCGTGCCCCATCTTCGATGGAACTGAATATCCCAACTAGAAGAATAAGATGCGCATGCATCTTGAAGCCATTGACATCGACCTATGGTATGTCGTCGAGAACGGCGTTCCCAAGGCTTGAGAAGGTGTCACTGCTGCTGATGTCAAGAAATTCGTTCAACTGGACTCTACTGCCAAGAATATCATATGTGGTCATCTGACCAAAGGACAGTATGGCCGTGTGAGTGCTTTGAAGACATCCAAGCTGGTCTGGGACTGACTCTCCAAGGTGAATGAAGGCATCTCAACCCAGAGAGATCAGAGAATCAGTGTCCTTCCCAACCTCTTCAACCACTTCAAGGGAAATGACAATGAGAATGTCCAGCACACATTTGACCGACTCACTGACATCACAAATGAGCTTCAAGCCCTCGGCGCCACTGAGATTACCAAACACGAAGTCGTCAAGACGCTGCTGAGATCACTTGATAGTTCGTTTGACATCCTGGCCCTGATGATTCAAGAACGTCCTGATTTCAAGACACTCGATCCGTCTGACATACTTGAGAGACTCAACACACATGAGTTTCAGCTTTCGGAGAAAAGAGATATCTACGGTCCAAACTATGGGTGAACTCGTGCCTTAAAGGCAAAAGCTGTCTCCTCATCTGAAGAAGAATCTGACAGCAGTTCTGATGATCCTGAAGACATTGGAAGGGAACTTGCTATGCTTGTCAAGAAGTTCCAAAAATTCACCAAGAAGAAATGCTTCAGAAAGTCTTCCCGATCAAGTTCAAGGAATGATGAAGCTCCTGCTCATGACTATAAGAAGAAAACATGTCACAAGTGCAAGAAACTTGGCCACTTCATCTCTGAGTGTCCACAGTGGGACAATGAGAACAAAAAGAAGAAGAAGAGCAAGGAATATGACTCTGACGACAAGAAGAACAAGAAGAAATACTCAAAGTCTTCTTCCAAGTCTTCCTCAAAGTCTTCATCACACAAGAAGAGCTCGTCTGGCAAGGCACGTGTGTTTGTTGGCAAGGAAATGGATTCAGAGGAGGAGTCTGCTTTTGAGGAGGCGGAGGTGGAGTCTGAGGAGGAATCCGACTCAGGCGTCGCAAGTCTGGCTACAGCATACGTTGCCAAGTCCATCTTCAACACTGAAGACAATGACTTCATCACCGACACCGATGCAAATGACAAGGACTACTCCGCTTCTACCTACTGCTTCATGGCACGCGGTGCCAAGGTAAACACACGCACTACTCACTATCAAACATCTAGTGACGATGACTCTGATTGTGGTTCAAAACCTAGCTACAAAATACTTGCTAAAATTGCAACTGAACAACAGAAAGCTATGGAACATATTCAAAAACTGTTAGACAGAAGCGATGATCTGTTAGGTGCTGAAATGACTCGATGAATCCTTAATTGAAGACATAAAAAATCTTCACGTTAAGTATCAGGAACTTGAAAGTCGTCATGAAACTCTCTCGACAACTCATGAAAACCTTTCCTATGATAATCTTCAAAGGAAGCAAGATCTTGAGAAATTGAGAGCGGTTCATGAAGATCTTCAAACGGAAAATGAGTCACTTCGCGCCAAACAGATCAGTCACGCTCAAGAAGGATTTGAACCACCATGTCTTAAATGCATTGAGCGTGATAATGCTATTTCTGTTCCTGAATGTTCTACTGCTACTGCTGTTACAATATCTTCAACTATTGATGTGGTAACTAACCCCTCTGCTGAGGATACCACCGCTATTGCTGATGGAAATGCTAGGTTGAAGACATTGCTTGAAACAGGGATGTACAAAAGTCTTAAAGGGCATCAGACGCTATGTGATGTCCTGAAAAAGCAGATTCTGAACCGAAACCCTAGGAAAGAGGGTGTAGGGTTCGTAAGGAAAATGAATGCAGATGGCTCTTACTGGAAACCTGAGCAGTACCCCAAAACCATGTGGGTTGCTTCAAAGGAACCTTCAGCAGATCCATCCAATCTATCTGGCTTCACTTGTGCTAACCCCATTATCATTGATGAATCCTTTGACGCAAAGTATATACTGTTTAAGAATCAGAATGGTGAAGTATTTGCCAGGTACATTGGTACTAACTGCAGGAATGGACCGCCTATGAAGAAGATCTGGGTTCCGAAAAGGTGTCTGGAGAGTCTTCTTGTGAATGTCATCATGACACCTCACGTGAAGAAGACAAACCTCAGACCAAAGACTTCATACGGTCCAAAGGCTTCATACAGATAGAGGACACACCTGAGTCGCACTAACGCAAATGTTTTACAGGGAAACCATACTCAGGCATATGAATATGGGAGCGGTTCATCAAACCGCCATGTTCATGAGACCAAGAACTATTCTGCTTATTCTTATGAGTACTATTGTCCTCCTGCAAGACTGTTTGATAAGGCTTCAAAGCCAAAATTCTCAGATGCTGCACTTAGACTTATTGCTTCTAAGCCGCCCTTGATGTGGGTGGCTAAGAAAGCTTAACTCTCTTTTGCAGGGAAAGGTCTCCAGCAGAAAACCAAAATCGTCTGACGCTATTGCTGGGGACCTTAAACATCTTGTAGGGCGCGAGATCAAATGCCAAAATGGTCTTACTATGTACTTCGTACCTGAATCGCTTGCTACTCTCCCTATTAGTCCTAACCTGGATCTAAGCTTTCATAACCCACTGGTTCGTCAAATGTTTTTGCTTCACAATGCTCTTGGTGAAGCCTATCCCCCTAACTGCACTGTAGGGTACGACACCAGCGTCTTCAGAATGGATTATTGACAGTGGGTGTACAAATCACATGACTGGCAAAAGAAGTCTTCTTATGGACTCAATCTTACGTCCATCCGACAAGAGCCACATCACATTTGCTGACACTGGTAAAAGTAAGGTATTGGGTCTAGGTAGAGTTGCAATCTCAAGGGATCAACACATGGATAAAGTCATGCTTGTTGAATCCCTTGGCTTCAACTTAATGTCTGTCTCAATGCTTTGCGATTTGAACACGATCATAATGTTTGGAAAATATCGTTGCCTTGTACTAATGGAATCTGACAAGTCTCTAGTGTTTGAAGGGTATCGAAAAGATGATTTGTACGTGGTAGATTTCTCAGCAGGGCCACAGCTTGCAGTATGTCTTCTAGCAAAGGCTTCAGAATGCTGGCTCTGGCATCGGAGGCTTGGACATGCTGGCATGAGGAACCTCCACACCCTTGCGAAGAAGAAGCATGTCATAGGCATCGAGGGCGTCAAGTTCAAGAAAGACCACTTGTGTGGTGCCTGTGAAGCAGGGAAGATGACGGGGGCCAAACATCCCTCGAACACAATCATGACCACTACTCGGCCCTTCGAACTGCTTCACATGGATCTTTTCGGTCCCACTCATTACTCAACTCTAACTACTACTGCTTGCCTCTATGGCTTCGTTATTATTGATGATTATTCTAGATATACTTGGGTGCACATAATCCTTTACAAGACTGAAGTGCAGGATGTCTTCAGACGCTTCACCAATCGAGCTATGAACAATTTTGGCGCCAAGATAAAGCACATCAGAAGTGACAATGGCACTGAATTCAAGAACACTGGCCTTGAGACATATCTTGATACCTAGGGCATCACACATGAATTCTCAGCCCCGTACACGCCACAGCAGAATGGTGTCGTCGAACGCAAGAACAGAACACTAATTGAGATGGCCAGAACGATGCTAGATGAATATGAGACCCCAAGAAAATTCTGGCCCAAAGCCATTGATACTGCATGCCATACAATCAATCGTGTTTATCTTCACAAGCTACTGAACAAGACATCTTATGAGCTCCTTACTGGCAAGAAGCCAAATGTCAGTTACTTCAGAGTATTTGGCGCAAGGTGCTGGATCAAGGACCCACATCACACCTCAAAATTTGCACCAAAAGCACATGAGGGTTTTATGCTTGGATATGGAAAGGATTCGCACTCCTACAGAGTCTTCAATATCTTTCATTACAAAGTGGTGGAAACAGTGGATGTGCGGTTCGATTAGACCAACGGTTCACAAAGAGAGCAGCTGCCAAATGTGCTAGATGAAGTTCCATCCAGTGAATCAATCAAGCTAATGGGAACTGGAGAAATTATACCTTCTGAAGCTCATCCTAAAGAAGAACTTATCATCTCAGCATCTGATCAACATGAAGACAATGCTCAGCCTGAAGACATTCCTTCAAACAACGACAATGAACAGCAAGAGCAAAGTCTTCGCCCTGTACATCCTCGCGTTGCCAATGAAGTGCAGATTGAAAGAATAATTGATAGCATCAATGCACCTGGTCCACTCACTCGTTCAAGGGCAACTCAGCTAGCAAATTTCTGTGGACACTTCGCATTTGTCTCAATAGCAGAACCCAAGAAAGTTGAAGAAGCCTTCATGGAACCTGAATGGATTCAAGCTATGCAAGAAGAGCTTCAACAGTTTAAGCTGAATAATGTATGGGAACTGGTTAAGCGTCCTGATCCACGGAAGCACAATATAATAGGCACCAAATGGATATACCGCAACAAGCAAGATGAGCATGGTCAAGTTGTCAGAAACAAAGCTCGTCTCGTTGCTCAAGGATATACTCAAGTGGAAGGCATTGACTTCGATGAAACATTTGCTCCTGTGGCTAGACTTGAAGCCATACGCATACTACTGGCCTATGCAAATCATCATAACATACTTCTATATCAAATCGATGTGAAGAGTGCCTTTCTCAATGGCAAGATTGAAGAAGAAGTGTACGTTGCACAACCGCCTGGCTTTGAAGATCCAAAACATCCTGACATGGTATACAAGCTCAACAAGGCACTGTATGGCCTCAAACAAGCCCCTCGGGCCTGGTATGACACACTCAAATACTTCCTGAAGGGCAAAGGCTTCATACTTGGTTCCCTAGATCCCACTTTTTTCACGAAGACATATGATGGTGAACTATTTGTGTGCCAAATATATGTGGATGACATTATCTTCGGCTGCACCAATCAGAAGTATAGTGAAGAGTTTGGATATATGATGCAAGAGCAATATCAGATGTCCATGATGGGGGAGCTGAAGTTCTTCCTCGGTCTTCAAATACGACAACAACGCAATGGCATCTTCATATCTCAAGAGAAGTATCTCAAAGATTGCCTGAAGAAGTTCGGTATGCAAGACTGCAAAGGCTTCACAACACCAATGCCAGCCAAACATCATCTGGGTCCTGACGACAATGGTAAAGAGTTCGATCAAAAGGTATACCGCTCCATGATTGGTTCTTTACTTTATCTATGTGCATCTAGGCCGGATATTATGCTTAGTGTTTGCATGTGTGCTCGATTTCAAGCGGCACCAAAGGAGTCACATCACTTAGCTGTGAAGCGAATTCTTTGATATTTGGCTCACACCCCAACTCTAGGATTATGGTATCCAAAGGGCTCAGAGTTTGATCTGGTTGGATTCTCGGATGCTGATTATGCTGGTGACAAAGTTGATCAGAAGTCTACATCAGGCACATGTCACTTTCTGGGACGATCACTTGTATGTTGGTCTTCAAAGAAGCAGAACTGTGTATCTCTCTCCACTGCTGAATCTGAATACATTGCTGCTGGATCTTGTTGCGCTCAGCTTCTGTGGATGAAGCAAACACTCAAGGACTATGGCATTCATCTGAAGCAAGTGTCACTTTACTGCGACAACGAAAGCGCCATCAAGATTGCCAACAACCCAGTTCAGCACTCGAAGACAAAGCACATTGAAATTCGTCATCACATTCTTAGAGATCATGTTGTAAAGGAAGACATTGATATCATACACGTCAACACTAAAGTGCAATTGGCAAATATCTTCACCAAGCCCTTGGATGAGAAGAGGTTTTGCAAGTTACGGTGTGAGCTAAATATCCTGGAATCCTCAAATGTCCTGTGATCAGGCACACATCCTAACCCTTATGCATATTGATGACTTAGATGTGCAACACACGAAGTAGAGTATATCTTCAATCAATGAAGACATACATTCTAAGTGTGAATACACTAATGTGGAATTTGACTTCGGAGCGCCCGATAATTGTGCGCCGTGTCTGGGTCTAATACTTCCTATACGGTGGGTAACGCCACCACCAAACGTTCTATTTTGAAGTGTTTCACTCATGGCGTTACCTTGCAATGTCTTCACATTTGGTTTGGCTTCGATCTCAACATATATTCATGATTATCTTCACTATGTTGATTATAGATATATATATATATATATACTAGTGTTCTGTCCTCTACAACATTCACTTATAGCTATGTCTTCATGTTGAATATTTTGAACTAAGTGAATGTGATCGGACCCTAACCTCTCTATGCTTTCTATCTCAAACTCTATCTCCCCAAGTCATATGCATTCTATTGAAACTGTCGAATGTCTTCTCTGCGTCCTTGTCAGCAGAAGATACAGAGACAACCATTAAGTCCGTTTTCAATGCTCATTCCTCCACATGAAATCCGGAGAAGTAGGAACGACCACCCGAAAATTCAGGCGTGCGTGGGACATGGAACAAACCCCAAAATTCCGTATAATGGCCACGTGTTCCTCAGATGCGAATCGCCAGGGGCACCTGTGTAATAGCACAGTGCCGCCCCTGTGCCTATAAATACACACTCACAGCGGTCACTATCTCTTCTTCCACCCTCGCACGAACCCTAGCGCCACCGCTAGCCCTCGACGACGCCGATGACGAAGCGCTTCGCTGTCGCAACCTCTCCGACGCCGTCTTCACGCCGACCGCGGA
The DNA here is from genome assembly GCF_002162155.2 of Triticum dicoccoides. Lineage (NCBI taxonomy): Eukaryota > Viridiplantae > Streptophyta > Magnoliopsida > Poales > Poaceae > Triticum > Triticum dicoccoides. The sequence continues at coordinate 334,492,490 of NC_041390.1, read as the reverse complement.
CATCGTCCTCTCCGCCGTCGCCGTAGGTGTCCTCCGTCGCCAAGTTAGGGCACGGAAGATCGAACTGCTCGGCCTCATCTTACACTCCGTCTAGCAGTTCTTAGTGTGGTAAATAAAACTTCCTCTTTTACAGCACCATTGATCCTATGGATTTGTCACTTTCTACCACAAGCAGTTTCTGTTCACACAAGCTAGATCTCTCTCATACTGCATCTCATAACATGCCTAGTATATTCACTTGTGCTTCACAAAGTAGTTAGATTCCTCACTTGTACTGATCTGTGGATTCGTACAAATCTGGAACCAACTTATTATCTGTGAGTGAATGTCTTCGCACGATGAGGTCAATGTCTTCTAAACTGATTTATCTTCAAAATCTTCTGAGAATGCATATGACCTCTTCCCCTTCCCTCACACCTTAATGCTGTCACAGGTACATGTCCGTGGGAGAATCCTTCGGTTCTCATAGTCTGCATTCATTTGCAGAATTCTTACAGCATCACATAAATTCTCCCGAAGCCAGTTCTTGTTGGTCTAGCAAACGAAAACCTTTGAAGCCTTTGAACGTCTTGAAGCCTTTCAGGTTAAAGTTTATGGCTTCACAGAAAGCAGCAATGAAGGGTGGCAGAAAGCGTCGTGGTGAGACCTCCAGAGATCTTCCAGATGAACTCTCAGAAATGTACAAGACAAATCCTGAAGAGGATTACAGTCAGCGCAAGACCCGAATCCAATGGATTCGAAGATATTGGGATTTCAAATACAGATTTGTGACCCAAGAGTATGCTGAGAAAAACGCCATCAAGGGACCGTGGGGAGACATGCTATTCAAGAATCTTCTACCCAGGTCTAGAGATGAAGCCATTGCTCAAGGCTTCTATCCATGCATGGTTCGTGGACCACAGCCTGCTGATGCACACTCGTCGTCATTGCTATGGTGTCGTGACGACAATCTGTTCAAGCGCAACTTCCAGTTTGCTCAGAACTCAGCGAAGCAGAACAAGAAGACTTTTGGTTAGACTTCAACCCTGGTCCCTCAGCACCAAGGGCAGATGGCACACGAGATGCTGAACCCAATGTCATAGGTCCTTTCGCCAACCTTGAAGGCCTCATCACCTACATATTAGTTCAAGGGACTGCAGTGAATGAGCCTGCAGCTGACACTGAATCAGAAGAAGCTCCTGCAGCTCTGAAGACAAAGAAGCTAAAGAAGCCTAAAGCTTCAAAACCTGCCCCTTCACCAAAAGTCTCAAGGGCGAAGCCACTGGCAATTGCACCCCCTGAAGACAGTGTGCAGTCTGAAGACTTATCACGTGTCTCCAAGCCCCAGAAGGCCAAGATGCCTCTGTCTCACACTGGCAAAGAGCTAACAGCTGCTGCCATTCTACGCAACGACGACATTGATCTGTCAAGTGATGAAGATCTTGCAGATGACGCTCTTGAGCAACTCATCAAGAGCAAAGAAGAAGTAGAAATCTTCAATGATCTGCCTCTCTTTGATGTCACCATCATCCACAACTTCATTGACGAGTGGTTTGACACGCCAAACATCAGCTTTGAAGATCTACAGCTACCCATTGGCCTCAGTGTCGCCTTCCAAGGCGCCATTGCTTCAGAACTTGCTATTGCCCAGCGCATTGTTGAACTGAAGCAGAAGATTGACTATGAAAAGGCTTAGTTCAAGAAGCATATGGCCAAGCTCAGCATGCAAGAAGTGAAGAACTTCAAGACAATGATGCACGAGCTCAAGGAAGCCTTTGTGAAGAAGCGTGCAGAAGCTCAGGGTTCGCGTGAGCGCATGAAGACTCTGGCTGACAGATGTGTGCAAGCCTATAATGAGGCTGAGAAGCGCAAGGCACTTGGGCGTCCTGGCATCGACCCCAGGATGGCCGCAAAGAAGAAGAAGAAGACTGCTACAGCTGAACCTGATGCACCAAGGCAATAAGTAGTTCCGATTGTCTTCCCAACTAGACTGACTGGCTCGAAGCCAAAAAGCCGGTCCACAGCTTCAGAGCTCAAGAAGACAAGGACTGCTGAGGCTGAAGCCAGGAAGAGGAAACACTCTGAAGCCTCTCCTACTGCCCCCTCCAAGAAGAAGAGGAAGACCAAGAAAGCTCGGGCTGCTTCCACAGAGCCCTTGATAGTTGAACCCATTTCTATGGTCTATCCTGAAGCTGAACGACAACTGACAATTCATGAGCCTGCTTCCACAGAGGCTCATGAAGCTGAAGACATTCCATCAGCTGATCCCTTCACTGCTGAAGACATTGGTCATCATGACAATGTAGTCGATGGTGCAGTCCTTCCTCAGTTTGAAAACAGCGAACTCATCAGCATTGGTCGTCCACTGACGCCGATTGCACAGGATGCTTCATGGGCGGATCGCCCACAAGAGGAAGAAGACTATGAGGCCTAGCCCACTCCAACTCCACAAGCGTCGTCTGCGCTCCGCAGGCTTTGCAAAGGTCCAAGGCCTCAAGTCTCTGCTGAACACATTCCGGCTGCATCAGCCGCAGAAGAAGGAGTCCCACAAGATCCCACTCCCCTGTCCCACCAAGAAGCAGTTCTCTAGGAGAATGTGCTTGTGACCGACCCTCCAGCTAGTCAAGTGGAGGATGAAAATCGTGAGGCTGCCACAACCACCAATGAAGCTAATGTGGAGCCCTCCCCAGCAAAAGCTTCAGAAGATAGCGAAGCCACTGATCCCGCCACTTCTGTTCCTGAGTCTGCTGCCGGTCCCCAATTCAACTATCATGTTGAGCACAGGCCTCAGGTCCAGAAGCCAATCCCAAGACTGCCAAGGTTTCGAGGTCCTGCATCAGCACCTGGCTCCTTCAACATCAATGGCTTCAGGGCAGACAACACGTTCTTCAATATCTCCAGGAACCCCTACTCAAGGGAAAGGATATCATCTGATCGGTTCTGGAGCTATCCTCAGCGAAGCTATTACTCTTGCATTCTGTACAACCAAGGTCGCATCTTCCCACACAAGTGCCTTGACGTTGCAGCTATAGCTGGTCTGCCCTGTCTGGAAGAAGCTTTAGATTGCTTCAAGGAAGTTGGACTGCTGCCGTTCATTACTGACGAAGAGCATTGGAATGAAGAGTTGCTGCTTCAATTCTATGCCACACTTCACATCAGAGGGTACAGCAGAGATCCGAAGACTTGGGTCCTGGAGTGGATGACTGGCAATGTTCATCACGAAGCCAATGCATTTGACATCATTGAGCTCACTGGCTTGCCCACTCCTGGTGATCTCTTCGAGCAAGGCTGTCAGCTGCATACTGAAGCTATTGAGAGCATCTTTCAGCGGCCAGAACCTGATATGAGTCAGATGCTCAGCATGATGAAGCCATTGCCCCAAGATGTTGCTTATCCCACAGAGTTCTTCGTTGAAGACCTTGAGTATCTGCCAAGAACCATCTATCACATCATCAGGCGAACTCTCTGGCCTATCAAAGGGCACTCTCCAAATGCCAAGCTTCAGGGTGCAATGAAGACTTTGGTCTTCTATATACTTCATGGCAAATGCTTCAATGCACATGACTTCTTCATACGCCAACTTGATGCATCAGGCATTGATCTGTTTGGTTTGAAGTTCTACGCCCCTTGGGTCATGCGGCTGATCAAGCTACACTCCACCATCTCGTATCAGCCCTCAGCCCGCAACCATCGGATCTTCTTGCCTGACGTGGACATGTCTACTGAAGCCATATATTCTGAGCCTGCCAAGCAACCTCTAAGTCTTTAGAATGCAGAACATCAGAGTTTTACTCAGAATGTTGAAGGAGTTGAAGCAGTTTCTCGGGTGTATCCTTTGGCTAGCACTACACGTGCACCACACCCTGCTTCCACTGAAGCCACTGACAGTGCCACTGCTCCAAGACCCAAGAAGCGCACTCGTGTTCTCAACAACCGAGAGCTTCTTGTGGCTCTACATCAGAAGCAGGATAGGCATCATGACTGGCTGAAGCGTCAGATGAAAAGCCTCTTGGTGGATGTTAATCGCACTCGAAATCTTGCCACCAAGAATGCTTTCGTTGCCCATGAAAGCTGTCACCGCACATGGAAAGGGCTCACGATGATGTGCTGTGCAGCTGATCTTCAAGAGGATGGCTTCACTTAGAGATTCAAGTTTGACTCCACACCTCCTCGAAGGGCTGTGCTGCTAGGAACTCCATCCCTTGAAGACTCTGAGTTCTCTTCCTCTGCTGCCACAGTGACTGCCAGAATTATTGAGGAAGAAGACGATGCTACTTCACCGCCACCTCCTTCAGCACCTCCAAGCTCTTCTGCACCGCCAAACAACACCAACAACCCTGCTACTTCACCTACTCCTCGTGGGAACGAGTAGAGGCTCTATGTCTTCAAACCTTTTTGGTCATTACTAACAAAAGGGGGAGAAGCATATGAGATTGATAGTCTTCAAGCGGGTCCATATGGGCGGGTGCTTTATATTTTGCTTCGTGCTTACAACTCTCGTTTTTGGTACATTTGGTTCTTATGAGTTGTAACACTTAAACTAGATGGTCGTCTGCTACTTATTTGCCACCTTGTTTTGCGAAGATAAATTCCGCATGTGCGACGATAAATTCCGCACTTAGCTCATTCTGCAGACGTCCATTTTCCATTATGCATGTCATTATCTTCATATACTTTCACATGCATAGTGGATTGTCATCATAAGTTGAAGTGGATCTCCACAAGTACAACCTGCCATGTGCATTTGCATTCCAAAAGCAAATTAACTTATATCCACATCTTCAGGGGGAGCCCTTGCAACTTATGAAGACAATTCCTTATCCTTTACAATTTCACAGATTATATTCCCCGTTGAAAACTTCAACTAGTTTGTCATCAATCACCAAAAAGGGGGAGATTGTAAGTGCATCTATTGCCACCCCTAGTTGGTTTTGGAGTATTGACGACAAACCTAGTTGAGGGACTAATGTGTTTGTGAGAATTGCAGGATAACACAGGTAGAAGTCCCTCATTGATTCGGTTTTACTACCAGAGATGACCCCTAAAAATGTATGAAGACATTGAAGTCAAAGGTGGTATATGAAGATATTCACATTGAAGACTATGACAAGAGAAGACACTATATGAAGCCTATGGAGCTCGAAGACTTAGATCTTTCGTAGTTCTTTTTCTTTTTGTGTTGAGTCATAGGAACCACCGTATTGTTAAGTGGGGTCCAAGAGAACCAGTCAGAATGACTGAAGTGATGCCTAAACCAAAAACCTATGTCTTCGAGTGAAGACTATGAGAGCGAATCTTGTCCAGAGTCGGACAAGTCATCTTTGCTTGTAGCCCAAGTAAAGTTGCCATGTGAGTTTGAAATCTGACCGTTGGAACACGTGTCAGTTCCTTAGTGACCCAGGGTCATTTTGGACAAATTAGGTCAGGTTGCCAAGTGGCTATAAATAGCCCACCCCCTACAACCATAAATGGTTGGCTGCTCAGATTGATAGTACGACTTTTGTCGTTTGAGAGCAACCCACCTCGAAGCCTTTGAGAGAGAATTCCTTGCGAGGATAAAGCCCTAACCACCAGAGCCAGAGAGAATTGGGCATCACTTAAGTCTTCTTGTCTGTGTGATCTGAAGACTTATTACACTTGAGGACTGTGCATCCTCCAGCCGGTTAGGCATCGCGTTCTGAGCATCCAAGAGACATTGTGGAGTGCCGGTGAACGAAGTCTGTGAAGGTTTGGGAGTCTACCTTGAAGACTTACCAGAGTGATTGGGCGAGGTCTATGTGATCTTAGCTCAAGGAGAATGCGGTGAGGACTGGGTGTCCTGAGCTGCGTGTTCAGGACTGGGTGTCCGGGACTGTGTGTCCTAAGGTTTAAATACCTAGCCGCTCCAACCAGACGTACAGTTGTCACAGCAACTGGAACTGGTCCAACAAATCATTGTCTTCAACGAGTCACTGGTTTCATCTTCACTTCACTTTACTTACTGTTACTCATTGTGAAGTCATTGTATGTTTGCATTATCATTTGTCTTCACTGAGTGACTGCGTGTTCTGTTTGGCTTCACAATAACTTCCTACCTGATCCTTACTACCTAGCTGCTATTAGTCTTTGCGCTTTCACTTCATTGAATATTTTACTATGGTTTGCCTAGTGTAGTCTACCTTCCACTGCATGGTAATAGGTTTAATTCTATCGTTTGTCTTACTTCTATGTTCTGAAGACTTTCATAAAAATCGCCTATTCACCCCCCCTCTAGTCGATATAACGCACTTTCAGCAACTCATTGCATATTGAGCTCCGCTTAATTTGTAGTATTGTTTGTTGCACTTTCCCATGCCATGCCTCACTAAACCGGACATACATCATACTTGATTGTGCATCATGCCATGTTTATGTGATGGTTGTTTACTATGTTGTTTGCTCCTTTCCAGTGTTGCTTCTTCTTGTTAGTTCCGGTAACGTCACGTTTGTGAGGATCCGTTCGACTACGTCCGTTTGTCTTCTTCATGGACTCGTTCTTCTTACTTGTGGGATTTCAGGCAAGATGAACATACCCTCGAAATCACTTCTATCTTTGCTTGCTAGTTGTTCGTTCTATCGCTATGTCCGCTACCTACCACTTGTTATATCATGCCTCCCATATTGCCATGTCAAGCCTCAAACCCACCTTCCTAGCAAACCGTTGTTTGGCTATGTTACCACTTTTGCATAGCCCCTCTTATAGCGTTGCTAGTTGCAGGTCATGTTGAAGATTGCTCCATCTTGGAACATGTTAATGTTGGGATATCACAATATCTCTTATTTTAAGTAATGCATCTATATACCTGGTAAAGGGTGGAAGGCTCGGCCTTATGCCTGGTGTTTTGTTCCACTCTTTCCGCCCTAGTTTCCGTCATATCAGTGTTATGTTCCTTGATTTTGTGTTTCTCATGCGGTTGGGTATTATGGGAACCCCTTGACAGTTTGCTTTGAATAAAACTCCTCCAGCAAGGCCCAACCTTGGTTTTACATTTGCCTAACAACCTATAACCTTCCCTTGGGGTTTTCGCGAGCCCGAGGGTCATCTTTATTTTAACCCCCCCCCCCGGGGGGAGTGCTTCTCTAAGTGTTGGTCCGAACCGAGTCGCCTGCGGGGCCACCTCGGGGAAACTCAAGGGCTAGTTTTACTCGTAGATTGTCTCATCCGGTGTTGCCCTGAGAACGAGATATGTGTGACTCCTATCGGGATTGTCGGCACATCGGGTGGCTTTGCTGGTCTTGTTTTACCATTGTCGAAATGTCTTGTAACCGGGATTCCGAGACTAATCGGGTCCTCCAGGGAGAAGGAATATCCTTCGTTGACCGTGAGAGCTTGTGATGGGCTAAGTTGGGACACCCCTGTCGGGTATAAACTTTCGAAAGCCGACCCTGCGGTTATGTGGTAGATGGGAATTTGTTAATATCCGGTTGTAGAGAACTTGACACTTAACGTAATTAAAATGCATCAACCACGTGTGTATCCGTGATGGTCTCTTTTTGGCGGAGTCTGGGAAGTGAACACGGTTTTTTGTTATGCTTGAACGTAAGTAGTTTCAGGATCACTTCTTGATCACTTCTAGCTTCTCGTCTGATGCGTTGCCTCTCTTCTCGGTCTTATTTGCGTATGATAGTCACCATATTTGCTTAGTGCTTGTTGTAGCTCCACCTCATTACCCTATCCTACCCATAAGCTTAAATAGTCTTGATCTCGCGGGTGTGAGATTGCTGAGTCCTTGTGACTCACAGATACTTCCAAACAGTTGCAGGTGTCGATGATACCAGTGCAGGTGACACAATCAAGCTCAAGCGGGATCTCGATGAAGTTCTTGATTATCGTTCTGTGTCTTTTTCGGCTGATCAGTAGTGGAGCCCAGTTGGGACGATCAGGGATCTAGCATTTGGGGTTGTCTTATTTTACTTTGGTTCCGTAGTCGGACCTTGATTGCATTCTGGATGATGTATGTATAAGTTGTATTTGTGTGAAGTGGCGATTGTAAGCCAACTCTTTATCCCTTTCTTATTCAGTACATGGGATTGTGTGAAGATTACCCCACTTGTGACTAAACTACCACGCGTCTATGCCTCTAAGTCGTGCCCCGACACGTGGAACATATAGCCGCATTGTGGGTGTTACACTTGTAAACGAAAAAGAAGTTGCAGTGTGCCTATACAAAGAGCTAGCATAAGTTCAATTACCTGCTTCTCAGAATTTTAGTTAGCTAGTTATTGCAAAATTCTTCAATTACGTTGATTGGCTTAATTTAGTTTGCTACTGATTACATAATGCCATAGCCTATTAATCCCATTATAGACTACGCCTATCTATGTGTTTGATACTTACTGTTAAGAATTACCTGTTTGCCTGAACTTAAATAGCTAGTTAAGCACGTAGATAGCTGGTCATACGTACTTCTAGGGTGCAGCAGAATTCACGTGTAATTTATGTTCGGATACCCTGTTTGTTTAAATGGTTTGTTGTTATCACGTCTAGCACGAATAATGTTTGCATGTTCATAGATAGACAACTATCGGGTTTATATGAGGGACAACGTCTTTTTAACTTATATATATATATATATATATATATATATATATATGTGTGTGTGTGTGTGTGTGTGTGTGTGTGTGTGTGTGTTTGTGTGTGTGTGTTGGAATCATTTTTCTTACATCAAAAATTTTACAGATGTCTGTGTTGCTGGTAAACGGTACCGAATTGTTACTTTAATAGGTTGCCAGGAACTTGTTAGTTTTACTAGTTCATGTGTAATTAAATACATTGCCAAAACTGGTTAGTTTTACTAGTTTGATGTTAGTTTCTTATGGCTCTTGCAACACTTTTATTTATGATTGCTAACATTCAAGTTTGCAGGATCCAAGTGAAACTCCGTTGGCACAACAACTATGTTTTCATAAACTTCCTTATACCTGGTTTGCTGCTGTAACTTGTTACTGTAATCATCTTACCAACTTCAAGTTTTCAGGATCCAATTGGTAGTCCAATTGCACAACAGGTACATTTTCAAAAATATATTTGTGTAACAGGTTTGCTGTTGTAACTTGTTGCTCTAATCAAGTTACTGACTACTCAACTTTTCAGGATCCAAGAGAAACTCCAATGCCACAGCAGTTTCCTTTTGCAAAACTTGTTTGTTTAACTATTTTTCTGCTGCAACCGGTTGCTCTAATCATGTTACTGGCTACTCAACTTTTCAGGATCCAAGAGAAACTCCAATGCCACAATAGGTACCTTTTGCAAAACTTGTTTGCTTAACTGCATTGCTGCTACAACCGGTTACAATTATGTTAATACCTACTTTTCAGCATCCAATTGAAACTCTTTAATTCCTTGTTTGTTTAACTGGTTTGTTGTTATAACTCCCAGTTGAGATGTTTTGCTAACTTCAACTTTTTGGAATCCAATCGGAACTTTAATGGAAAAACAGGTTATCCCAAGATCAAAGAGCGAGGTCCCCATGGATGTTGTATCATCCCACAGCAGTGGCACCAGCTCAATCGTGCATCATGAATTGCCAACTGTTGATGCTCTAGAGGCTAAACTATTGGTAGAAAGAGATTTTGCTTCTGCACTTTGAGATAAAGTTGACATGTCGAGTAACAAAATAGCACAATCACAAGCAGTACTCAAGACAACCATTAAATATTTGGTGGATTTCCAAACGAAGCAAGCTGAGACTGACCGCATTGTTAAGGTCCTGAAGGAAAAAAGGAAATTAAATTACCACTTGGTAAATCATAGGTGAAATGTTCTTTCCATCGTTGAATAACCTTTGTGTTGTTTGTTCATGTAATCGATCAAATCATTGGTTTTAGAGATCATGTAATAATTGTTTTTTGGTTTGTAATTTTTTAAGCACAAATCTGTATTAATTGATAAGACTCTGAGACATTTCATTTTGATTGTTGTGCCAGACCTACAAATATGCCAATCGGGCTGAATGTGCATTCAGTAATAATAGTAGTATGGATGATCCTTAAGTGGCACGCATCTAAAAGGGCCAAGATGATGTACTAGCTTCGCTAAAAAAGGATGCTCTTCTAGCAAAAAAAAGTACAACGGCCTAGTTTATGTATGTTAGTTGATATTATTGATCCATATACTCTATAAGTGTTTATATGTCTGTTAGTTTTGTACATTATTGGTTGATTGACTCGGTATTTGAATCTTGATACATTGCTTGTGTACATAACTAAATGGGAGTACACATTATGCTGCGTGTGACACTTGAGTTGGATATAAAGTGGTTTCAAATATTCAACTTCACCTTAAACTGGATTCTAGCTTCTGAGTTCGAGTATCGGCATTTGTAAATCATATTCATATATGACAGTGGAATACATCTTTTTTCGTGCTTTTGAAGATATATAAAAACACATAGATTGATTTATATAGATTCATATAGGAATACAAAATGGATTCAAATTTAGTTGTCAGGGTAAACGTGGATGCTTATTGTCCCAAAATTTGAAAGAAGCGGCAAAATGTCCACTCCCACGTCGGCTGCTCGAAGCCAGTGTTTGGGAGATGGCAATTATTGTATACCCCTTACACAAACAATCCATCGGCCTGATTTCTACTAATCTCAATAGGGGTAGGTTCGTAACTTCATTTAGACGTGACACGACCGCCTCTGAGCCCATTCCGACATGGTGGGTGCCAAAGATGGGCGGCAAAACACATTTGATTCAAGATCTTCCGAAATCAATGTAGGCAAATATTTTCCTCCATTTCCCTATTCATACATGGTGGGCTGCAAAACAAACTCGACTCGGCCAAAATCGATGTAGGCAAATATTTTTAATAGGGGCAGGTTTGTAACTCCACTCAGACGTGACACAACCGCCCTACCTGCCAGCCCCGTTCATACACCGTGGACACCAACCGTGGGCGCCAAAACACCCTCTCCTCGCCCGAAATCGCTCTGGGCAAATATTGGCGAGATGCGAGATTACCGTGCTATCCCCAACCGACGAGACGTCCAAATTTTAAACGGGGGCTAAGTACATAACTTTCCCATTTTTCAGACAAGCGCATCCCAAAAACATGGTTCCCCATACCTCTCCCTCCATTTTCCCATTCATACACCGTCTGCGCTAGAACACCATCCCCGCACCAGCCTCCAACATTCGCCACCCCATCCATCGTCGTCGTCCTCCACCCATCCATCGCCGCCGTCCTCTACCATGTCAAAGCGCCTACCAAGACCGTGTCGTCCACTGCTAGAGATGGGCATTTCTCATCCACGGTGATGGACCAGGAGCCTTGCATCGTGTCCACTCGCTTCATCGGCGCCGTCGTCCTCTTTCCTGGGGCCGCTCACACGACTTTCTCGTCCACCGCAACGGGACTTATGCACCGATGCACCCGTCTACCATCGCAGATCTGCTTCAATGCCACCGATAGCCATCACACCCCCGATGCCTACACAGTGCCGCAAGAGAGGTGGTACTTCATATCTGCTCAACTTTTTGATCTCAACCAGAAAATAGATCGTAACTTGGTTACTATACTTTCTTTTCAGCTCTTAGAATTTAGTTCTTAGTTTGAAGCAAACAATGGATGCCAAATAACATTTCTACAGTATGCAGCTTTAAATTTTCCATGGCACAGTCATAATAGGGTTTAATTGATCACGTTGTTTCCGTGGTGGTTTCTTTAATAGAAATCGGAGGGGAAACCCTCTTTTGCTCAAAATGAAAATGCCTAGAGTTTCCCCCTTTTATGATCACTATACGATCAGCATATGTGCTTCGTGTCATAATAGCACTCCTCCACCCATCAAGTTAAACAAGCTTAGTTATTCGAATACGAATCAGATATTATTAAAACTGAGTTGTTTAATTGGTCAGCTAAATGTTCCTAATGTAGTTTTGAAAATGCACGTACGCCGCTCAGGTGTGTATCTACAGGGTGCCCACGGTGGGCCGCGGCCCACCCTGTGATTTTGGGTCGGCCCAGGCCCTGATTCCCCTCTATTCTGCTGCGCTTCCGATCTCTACTTGCCCCCAGTCGCCTGCCTCACTGGCGAGTTGCCATCCCCGGATGGCATTACTCTAGGAGGAGACGCCGGACTTATACGAGGTCAGGAGCTGCTCGCCCAACAGCGTCACCGTTGCCCAGACACGCTGCCGTGCCCACCTTCCCAGTCCGTTCAGGGCTTAGGTGTGTAGTAGCCACTAAGCCAACCCAATTTATCCTAAGATACGTCCTCAACACTCAGCAGCCACTCCTCATCACCCGTTTTCTAATTGATTCATTACTCATTAGGCAGGATTGTCATTAGGGTTTGTTGTGTACTGAGTGCTAGCTACACTTAATGGTTCAAACGTATTCCATCAATCTTTAGTACATGTAAAGTTCACAGGGTTTCAAAATTCCGGCCGTAGGAACAAACACTAGTCATTTTGTATTGTTTGTCATAATGACATTGACCCAGATTACTACTGCACGTTAGGTTTGTTGACAATTTTACTTGTCTTTCTTACTCATTTGATATGATATCCAATTATTCACATCAATTAGTTGCAAAAAATAGGTGCTAGACCAACTTCTTGATTCATATTTTAGACGGTCTCTTACTATAGTTACAATTCTGCATACTTGTCCTAGTAAGTTCACAAGTAATGATTGATTCACTACATCTATGCTTGCCTTGTCATATTTGTTGTTAATATTATTTTAGGGGTGGACCACCCTGTTTCAAAATACTGGAACCGCAGACATGAGTGAATAGTATTTCTTCGTGTGATCTCTTCCATCATGTGTGGGTAACGAACACTGCAATGTATAGAAAGAAAGTGTCATTTCCACCTTTTACATAGACTGTGATATTTTACATGGAATACAATCTGCCTACTTGCTTTGTGTCACACTACCAACATCATAATTCCTTAGTTTATTTGTTAAATTTGAATTTGATATGATTCTAATGTTCCTACTTTAGTTTTGAAATGTGTGACTGTCTATTACTGAGACATAAGAGGTTTGTATTTTTGTGTCTGGTCTTGCCAACACGGTTGGGGGTGAACTTTGCATATGCAGGGGTTTATAGGGAGACACTCTTTGAGTTGAATCTGCAATGCATTCCATACATAATCTAACTACTTTTTATGTTTTCATGAATCTCAGATATTGAATAGCATCATAATGATTATGAGCTTGCGTGCACGAAAAAAGCAGAACAAGCCATGGTTGTCAAACTTGGCATTAAGGGACTGAAATCAAGTCTGGATGCAATGCAATGCAAACGCTCTCCACCTACATATTCATGCTCAGAATATGACCCTAACAATGATTCTGAGCTAGAGGGAGACCTAAGTCAATGTAGCTCCCTAGTGGAGGAGTCAGAGGCAGATGCCCTATCTTTTTCACCCATTAAGGTGCTTCCTCTTACTTTCTAAGGTTATATTGGTTGCACATGCAACTGATGCTTTGCATTGCTTCTACTTTGTTGCACTTCCATTAGCTTAGTTTACACATCGTATATGTGAATACGCCCTGCCTATCCATTTTCAATACATATTCCATCTGTGATCATACCATATTTATCCATTCAAATGTTGTTCTTGTGCATTAGACGTTCAAAAGGAAGAGGGCGATTGTTGATCGCGGAGGAGCACGAGCAAAGTATTTGGAAAAGGTAGTGACACCTGATAAATCAAATAGCCCATTAGGTGTAGGTGCAATATGACCTGACCCACAAAACACGGCCCCAACTCAGCAGACTCTAGCCCAACAACACTGGTCATCTCTGATGCCCCAACTCAGCAGACCCCGACTGCAGCAAATAGTATGATGATGCCAGTTGACATAGCACCAGCTCTACTATGCAAAACCCCCATTCCAGCAAAGAGTACACCAAATCCAGTTGCTGAATTCCTTTTTGAATGAGAGAGAGCCCCAACTGCAGAAAATAGGACCCATGTTCCATTTCCTCCCAGTTTAGAAGACGGAGCTTATATTGTTGTCAGGAACTTTGTGCGCATCTTTCCTTCATGGAAAGATTATACCACAGATATGGAACAATTTCTAGTCTTCCTCCGCAACTTACTCGTAAGTAATGTACAAATGTTATTCATGGTAATTACTGCATATGTTTCTGCTGACAGAAGACACAAGATTTCATTCTTTTAAATAGGCAGGGACCAAACTGGATTGTCAAGTCGAGCAAGGGTTGGTTGAGCTTTTCAAGCACTCGTTGATGAAGTATCGTTCCTACCTGAGGCAAACACACTTCGATGGCAAGCCTCTAAACGAAATTTTTGTAAAGTCTTCGTTGCTCCATTTATCAGACAGTGACTGGAATAATCTTGTTACACATTGGTCTCGTCTGTAGTGTAAGGTATTGTCTATGATATCACATCACAATTTGAACTACATTTCTGCATGTTCCCTAATGTCTCACTTGTACGAAAACTATTAGCAGAAGAACATTCATTCTCAAGGGACCACAGAATCTCACAACTATACTACACACTACATTTCTCTTGTGAGTACCTCTTGCCATGTATGACCATACTTACTTGCATAGCTGGTTGATTATGTAGCATCATTGCACATGTTAGACTCGTCATCTTCCATTTGGTGGACATTATAAGATCCGTATGGACTCTTACATAAATTTCGAATCAACCCAATGCTTTTGAAGAGGTTTAGCTCTGCAATCCTCTTGAAAGGACTGAACGTCATCTATCACTGTGTCAGGATCCCGATCCTAAGTCACATCAATCTAGCATGTAACACATCATATCACTTTGCGGCCTCATGCACGGTATTCCCACGGGTGCCACCTTACCTGACCGGGACCGTTTGCGCCTTTTGGCTCACGTATATGATAGTGTCGCTAGCATCCATATGACAAAGAACCCGGGCCGACATGACTAGTTGTGAATCCAAAGTGGCACTAACTTACAGGGACATGCATACATGACCCAGCAACGAATGTGTTGGTCATCCGTGAGTGAATCCGGGCTGTAGCAGCTGGGCTAATAGGACTACGAGAATCCGGGCTGTAGCAGGCTAACAGGACTCTGGTAGACACCGCATGACATTTCCCCGAAGGGACAGACACAGGAACGAAGAAGGGCACATGCCAGCTAGCCTAAGTGTTCCGGAGTAGTAGCAAGCTACCATGGCTCAGTGGAAGCACTAGGAGACATTTCCCCATAAGAGAGGCTACCAAGAATAAACAACTAGGTTGTCGGATCCCACACATACCAAGCATTTCAATAACATACACACAATATGCTCGATATGAGCAAATACAACATGGCATCACAACATAACCCTATGACTCAAAGTATTTATTCATTAGGCTCCGAGGAGCCAGATATTACAAACATGGGTCTGATGACCCCGCATTCAAGTCATACAAGCAACAGGCACATGCGGAAGCTTAACTTGTCTGAGTACAGTCAACTACATATGAAAAAGGCTGAGAAGCCTGACTATCTACAAGACCCTGCCAAGGGAACAAGATCGTAGCTGAGGTAACAAGATAAACATCGAAGTCCACGCGGAACCACTAGTGAGACTGAAGTCTCTCTGCAAAAACATAATTTAAGCAAACGTGAGTACAAATGTACCCAGCAAGACTTACATCAGTACTAGCTACATATGCATCAGTATCAACAAAGGGGGTGGTGGACTTTAACTGCAGCAAGCTATCTTTCACTCAGTGGCTATCCTGAACTACGTCTGCAAGTAACTCTTTTGAGGTAGCGCACACGAGTCCACATATTCACCAATCAATACACCACTATGGATCCGCTCCCATCTCCCTAAGAGAACACCATCCATACCACTCACGCTTATCTTGCGCATTTTAGACTATCCACTTCCACTTGTCTATGAACTGTATAGGAAACCCAGAGGTCCTTTACCGCAGACACGGCTATTCGAATAGATCATTTATAACCCTACAGGGGTGTACTTTTTCACACATGTTTCCACCACTTAGCGTCTGCACATGACATGTGCTCGGCAGACTTCAAGCGAAAGCTGACGTGGGTGTAGACCACGACCTGACTAACCACACAACTCCCTAGTCTAGGTTGATCGCCTATTCAGGTTCCATCATAAGGTAGTCCGGCCGAGGTTTCCACTTATGGCCCCGAACGATGTGTGTAGGGTTCCCGAGGCGCCAAATGGGCGACTCAGTACACCGGGCCACGTGCCTACCAGATCATAGCCCACCCCTCAGGTCAATGCTGCGCACGGCCCCCAGCATACTACAAACACCAGAAACTACTTGCAACTCCTGGACAGAGGACAGGGGCAGTTAATAAGTCGAGCGGGGTCATATTTCAGTGCCCAACATGTGGTAGTAGCTAATCATGGATCACAAACATAGAACTTAGTTCCTGAGGATGACTTCAATGAGACAACCCACCATGTACTCCTACATGGCCTCTCACCGCTACCTTTACAAAATCATGTTCACACACTTAGCTCTCAACAGTAGGACATGTTCACCACATTCAAATTCATCCCCGATGAATCAGACCTGACTCAACTCTAAGCAGTAGCAGACATGACAAACAAGCATGAATGAGTAGGCACATCAGGGCTCAAACAACTCCTACTCATGCTAGTGGGTTTCATCTATTTACTGTGGCAATGACAGGTCATGTAGATGAAAGGAGTTCAACTACCGCAACATGTAACAGTTGAATCGTTGTTGTCCTAATGCAGTAAAAGAGAGCAGGAGCGAGAGAGTGGGATTGTATCAGAATGAACAAGCGGGTTTTGCTTGCCTGGCACTTCTCAAGATAGTATAGTTCTTCATCGGTGTCATCGATCTCATCGTCGGAACCACGTCTACTGAGAGGGAACAAACACCGGCAAACAAGAAAGAACACAATCAATGCAATGCAACAATATGATGCACAAATGTGGCATGGCAACATGCTGTGATTTGAGCTAATGCAACTAAAACAGAAGGGTTTGAGCTTATTTGAACCAAGGGTTCAAATTCAAACTCAAGTTATGAACTCGTATAATGCAATGTCATGTTTTGATCTAAACATCAGGTTTAAGTTTCCTTGTCATGCATGAAACAAGTACAGGTGGAAAGATTGGATTTTTCTGATCATTTTTCATATATAATTTATTTCATTTGGAGTTACGGTTGAATTTCTATGAATTTTAGAAGTTTATAACATTTCCTGAAATAAATAAACCATTTAAGATTTATTTAAATTCTAGAAAAGAATTATTGCATCGGCATGACGTCACTGTGATGTCAGCGGTGAACAGGGCCGGTCTAGGTCAAACCTGACCAGTGGGGCCCCCATGTCAGTGGTTGTGGCTTTAATTAAAAAGGTTTAAACACAAACCATGGATTAACTAGGCAGTGGGTCCCAGTGTCACTGGCACAGTGTTTAGTTATCGGGGGGATTAACCTCTAACAGTGGCAATTAGCACTAATTATAACCCTAAACTAATTCAGTCAAAGGCCGGCCCCACATGTCATGGACACAGGGGGGCCCAGTCGTGGTCAAAGTGGGTCAAACCCACTGGCGTTTAGCCGTCGGCGGGGTCAAACGCGGGGGAGGCGTCGGAAATGCTCCTCCGGCAACCAAATGTGCGGCGGAGGGCACCTCCACGTAGAGGCCGCTCGTCCGCGTCAAGTGGTGCGGGCGGAAGGAGCTGGGGTGGCCGGGATCTTCACCGGCATGGAGCTTGGCGGCTGCCGGAGCGCGGGCACACACGGGCATGGCATTGTGGTGAGCGGCAGGATGGGTGGTGGGTTGCTATGGGCACCTGAGGACGCACTGAGCACGGTTGTGTGCTCGACTTCAAGCTACCTGGGCTCTAGCCATGATAGCGATGAAGCGCAAAGGCGGCATGCTTCGGACGGGGAGGCCAGTGAGGATAGAGGAGGAAATTGATAGAAGGGGGAGAGGGATTGGGAGAAGGAGATCACAGTGAGTCGAATGGGAGGGTTAGCGAGCTCGGGGAGGCACCAGAGGCAGCAAATCAATCGCGACGATCTTCGATGGTCGACGAGGGGAACGGCGGTGCAGGCGGCATCTAGGGGCTTCCGGCGTCGGGAGGATCAGTGAGGAGGAATAGAAGGACTAGGCGGAGCTCGTGGCAGCTCTAGGGGTGCGAGGGAGAGGCGGTGGCCATGGCTACAGTGATCAGCGTCGGCGAGCTCGCTCGGCCACGAGGTGTCGAGCGAGAGAGAGGAGGGGATGAGGACGAGGGAGTAGGCGAGAGGGTCCGGGGTGATGCGTGGCATCGTCCAGACGCGTCGGGGCACCGGCGGGAAGCAGGAGGTGGCGGGGTGCGTGCTCGCATGCGGCGGCCACGCGCGCGCTGTCCTCCTAGTAGGAGGTAGGTCGTGACTGCCAGAGGCCAGTGGGCTGGGCCTCTGCTGGGCCACCAGGTAAGCCCAGGTGAGGTTCCTCTCTCTCCCTGCTTTCTATCTTTTATTTCTCTTTTCTATTTCTCTGTATTTTGTTTTGATTTGATTTAAAACATCAAATCATTTTTTAAAACTTTCTGTAAATTATTATGTGAGCTCAGAAACTAGTCCAAGGTCACATGCAACTTACAAAAATAAATCCAACTCAAATATGTCATTGATTTAATTCAAAGGCCCAAAATAAATATTTCTGTGATTCCAAAAATATTGATTTGAATTTTACCTCTTACCAATATTTTCACAAAGTAACAGGAACATTTCCTTGGACTCATTTGATGAGAATTAAATGTTGATTATTTTTGAACTGCTTTTTGAGGGTTTCAACATACCTCAATTCAACTTTCAGAAACTTTAGACATGATGCATGTCAGCAGATGCAACTATTACACTCAGATATTCTAGGGCTGTGACAACTCACCCCCACTAAACAAGAATCTCGTCCCGAGATTCAAGACGTGAGGTAAGAGGAAAAGGGGGGTCACAAACTATCACAAACTTCATGATCCAACTGCCCTTCTCGAAGTTGTTGATTCATTGCTTCAAACTAATCACGAGGATCAATCGATGATGGTATAATCTTTCTTCAACACACACATTCAAAAGATATCCCTTTAGGATGAACTAAGTATGGCAAAGCTTTATCTTCCAACTCTCCAAGTTGTTGTTTAGATTAACTAACTAGTTCAGGGTATCCAACACAGATTCTTGGAGAAGGTGTGGTTTACAAGAAACCAACTTGATCACGAGCTCAACATAACAGTCAGTGGACAACCTGGTGATACTTCCGAGAAGATATTCAGAAAATTACGAACCACCGATATGTTATTAAGCTCAAGAACAATCTTGTTCTTCAGTGTAAGACGATATGATCAAATAAGCAAGGGATTGACACGATCCTAACTCATTGATCGAAGAGTGCACCAGGAAATATGGACTAGTAGCACGATCAATCATAGAATGATGATTCGATAACCAACACGCTAGGAATGAAGTTATCGTCCATTAACTACCAAGCAACACAGTTTTTATGAGTATTCATTTCACACATCATAGTTCACTTGTCGGCATTCCGGTTGCAGCAACACGGGACCAAGGAATGAATGATGACGGCAAGGAGTATTATTGCGGCAAGAATCCATAAGAGGTTGTGCAATTCCTATGATATTCTCGACATAAAGTGGGTAATACTCCAAGGTAGAACACACTAGAAGCTGGATTGACATTCTTAATCTGCAGAATACAACTGCTTTGACCCAATCCTAGATATGGATGAGGTACCGGAGTTTGTTTCTCCTGGTCATTTCGGAATAGAATGACTTGACGGACCACAAGAATAGTAGGCATCGATGTTCGAATGCACGCATACTCTTGACTATCAATTGATAGATGAAGGTCAGAAAACAACTAAAGAGTGACAAATCAAAGGAACATATGATTTTCTGAGTTGTAGGTGCATAGATTACCATGTCGAACGAATTCAACATATTTCTTCCGGATAATCCATGCAGAAAGGTAGAACTGGCAGAGTCACAACATAGAATCGAGAACTCATCAAGAGCACTCTGGTTGTGATCTTTCGATTCAACGAGGAACGTGTACCACAAGTAGTTCAAGGTATTTAGAAGAGGAAAATACCACAGACCTCGAGGACTATCGCAAAGGTTACTAATACCCTAGAGGAACTAGCAAACAGTATCGACATGAAGTAAGTAGGGTGAATCTCGGGTTCAAGAACCCGGAAGTAGAATGCCTACTAACTAAATGGCATCACGGGATGCTTTCGAGAATGATGGCCAGAATCATCACACTGGGAATTCGAAATATGGCTAGATTACTAGGTGATCCTCTATGACACCTATGGCCATAATAATAGCTCCAACATATACGTCGAGGCAACAGAGCACCTCAACTCACCGATTAGTGTGGTTAAACTGGCCCAAAGAAACATTGGGAATGGAAAGAAGTGATTTGCAAATGCATCAGACTATTTAGGAACCAGGGATAACTCGGACAGCATAACGGATGTAAATGCTCAAAAAGATTTCATACATCCTGCAAAATGGTGGCATAACCACTCAACATCACAATATCAAGGTTCTGAAATCAACTATCAACATATGGAAGTAGTAAGAACTGAACTGAGGCTTGAAACCATCAATCCTATAAGTACGGATTAGTAACACGTGATCCTGATAGAAAGAAGAGAAGCCTAGTTCTAAATCCCCGTAGAAAGGAAGAGTTTGACTCAGATCAGAAGGGCATAAGGTATAAGGAGGAAAAAGAGCCTTACGTTCCCTTCCACAATCAATTCCCTTACATAACTAAAGCATTTCTAGACACGACTTCGACCAGTTTGACTTGGTAATCCTATAGGCAGTCAGCCTCTGATACCAAAGCTATCAGGACCCTGATTCTAAGTCACGCCGATCTCGAATGTAACACATCATATCACTTTGTGGCCTCACGCACGGTATTCCCATGGGTGCCACCTTACCAGACCAAGACCGTTTGCACCTTTTGGCTCACGTATATGATAGTATCACTAGCATCGATATGAAAAATAACCCGGGCCGACATGACTAGTCGTGAATCCAAAGTGGCACTAACTTACAGGGACAAACATACATGACCCAGCAACGAACCTGTCGGTCATCGGCGAGTGAATCCGGGCTGTAGCAGCTGGGCTAACAGGACTCCGGAGAATCCGGGCTGTAGCAGGCTAACAGGACCCCGGTAGACACCGCGTGACATTTCCCCGAAGGGACAGACACAGGAACGAAGAACGACACATGTCGGCCAGCCTAAGTGTTCCGGAGTAGTAGCAAGCTACCATGGCTCAGTGGAAGCACTAGGAGACATTTCCCCGTAAGAGAGGCTACCAAGAATAAACAACTAGGTTGTTGGATCCCACACATACCAAGCATTTCAATAACATACACACAATATACTCGACATCTGCAAATACAACATGGCATCACAACATAACTCTATGACTCAAAGTATTTATTCATCAGGCTCCGAGGAGCCAGATATTACAAACATGGGTCTGATGACCCCGCATTCAAGTCATACAAGCAACAAGCACATGCGGAAGCTTAACTTGTCTGAGTACAGACAACTACAAATGAAAAAGGCTGACAAGCCTAAATATCTACAAGACCCTGAAGAGCGCACAAGATCGTAGGTGAGGTAACAAGCTAAACGTCGAAGTCCATGCGGAACCACAAGTGAGACTAAAGTCTCTCTGCAAAAGCATAAATTAAGCAAACGTGAGTACAAATGTACCCACCAAGACTTACATCAGAACTAGCTACATATGCATCAGTAAAAACAAAGGGGGTGGTGGAGTTTAACTGCAGCAAGCCAGCTTTGACTTAGTGGCTATCCTGAACTACGTCTGCAAGTAACTCTTTTGAGGTGGCACACACGAGTCCACATATTCACCAATAATACACCACTATGGATCCTCTCCCGTCTCCCTACGAGAACGCCATCCATAGCACTCATGCTTATCTTGCGCATTTTAGAGTATCCACTTTCACTTGTCTATGAACTATATAGGCAACCCAGAGGTCCTTTACCACGGACGTGCCTATTCGAATAGATCATTTATATCCTTGCAGGGGTGTACTTCTTCACACATGTTTCCACCACTTAGCGTCTGCACACGACAAGTGCTCAGCAGATGTCGGATCACGGGTTCCGGCTAAACCCTCAAGGTTCGAACACTAGGGTGTGCACAAAGGTTTTCTCCCTATCGATCCACCCCTAGCTCGCTAAGATCTCGCGGATAAATTCCACAAACTTGCAACACAAATACACAAGATTTATACTGGTTCGGGCTACCGTTGTGGTGTAATACCCTACTCTAGTGTGGTGGTGGTGGATTGCCTCTTGGGCTGATGATGAACAGTACAAGGGGAAGAATAGCTTCCTGAGGTTGAGGTGTTCTTGTGCTTGGAGAACTTGTGTGGGCGAGATGCCTCTGAATGGGTTCACCCTTTTCTCTCTTTTTTCGGTAGTCCCTATTGTGGTGGCTAGTTTTACTTATATAGGCCCTGGTCCTCTCCCCAAATATTGAGCGGGAAGGGAGCCAACAATGGCCAATTTGGAAGGGGACAGCTAGTACATCTTATCCTGACAAAAGTAGTCTTCGCCTGCAAAAGGCTCTGGTGGTGACGCCGTCTTGGGCTCCATGGTGACCTCCGTCTTGCCGTCCTGCTGGTCTTGGTCTCGTTGCACCGATATAGAAACCTTTTCTTGATACCTCGGTACTCCGCGCCTGCGCTTTCCCCCTTGGCACCAAAGAGGAAGCAAGGGCGCTGCATGCGCTGGCACCCGCCTGGCGCCCGCCTGGTCTTGATCATCATGGCTCACATCACGAGGACCTCGCAAAGTTCGCCTTGCCTTGATCTCTCTGCCCCTCATGAGCCTGCCTGGCGAGGCCGCTCCCGAGGAGGTCTTGCGTCGTCCGCCTCGCGAGGCTTGGCCCCTCACGAGGGTCTTGAATACCTCGTCGATGAAGATGGGCTGTACAGACCTGCTAGCTCAGCCACGCCGTGGGCCGCAGGCAGGAAAGTCTAGGGACCCCCGTTCCCAGAACGCTGACAGTAGCCCCCAAGGTCAAGCGGGGAGCTCCGCGGGCCCCAAAAGCCTGCGGCCTTGGTTGACACGTGGAGGTTGATTGGACATGCGCGTCTCCGCTTCCCCATGCTGCCTCGGCAACTGCCCGACTTGACAAGTCCCTGCGACATGCAAGGAAAACTGTCACATCCCTAGCTTCTGGTGTTGCCTAGTGTTTGCATCTTGTTTGCATCATGTTTAAATTTCTGAAACTTGAATTGAGGATTGTTGAAACATTAGAAATCTGATTAAAAGAAGGGCAAGCACCCTTTAAACAGCATTCTGTGAATCCAAAATGCCCTAAAAATAGTTTTGTGAATTTTGGCAAGAGTTATATATCAAACCAAAATTCTGGAACATTTTTAAGGAATTATTTTTGGGACTCTGAATTTAAATCAATAAGTATTTGACTTTTGGATTATATTCAATTATATAGAATATATTTTAAAAGGCCCTGAAATTATTTATGTGCCTTTGGAATAGTCAATAATGGCAACATATAAATATTCAGAAGGTTTTGCCCTGCTTTGATTTACTTGTGATTTTGAATCAGTGGCAAAATGATTAAATAAAAGGAAAACAACACAAATAATAAAACAGAGCAGTTTTTACCTGGCCTCACCTGTGAAGCCCACCTACGCGGCCCGCTACTGTACCAGCCCAGCCCACCTCCACCACCCCGTCGTCTTCCTCCCCTCGCCCCGAAGCAGCTGCGTGCCAGCAGCAGCGCACACAGGAGCTCCACCTCCTGCTTGCCACGGAGGCGCCCCCAAGTCCATCCGACGCACCTGGAGAAGCCCCGCGGACCTCCTCCCTCACTCCCCCATCTCTCTGGTGCCTCTCTCCCTCTCTAGCCCTGCTCCACGCGCAGCCCGAGCAACCACCGAGCGCCTCGCAGCGCGTCGACGAGCTCCAGCGCAGCCACCCCACACGCCTCGCCTCGCCGTTCGGTCCCCTAGCTTCGCCTCGACGCCGTGGAGCCGCACGCTAAAGAACGCGACCGTGGGAGCCCCTGCAACGCCGCCTGCATCGCCTTCTTCTCCCTCCGGCCGCCGAGATCACCGGCAATGCCACGACGCCGTCCGTGCTTCCTCGAGCCCATTTCGACGCCCCCTACAACCGCGGTGAGCTCTGCCACCGTTTCCCCCTGACCCCATGGTCTATCCCTCGTCGTAGACGTCGCCCCCATGAGCTCTGAAGCTCGCCTGCGCTGTGATTCATCGCCGTCGTGGCTAGGGACATCGTGGCCTGCACCTGAGCTCATCATCGTGCTTGGGTTGCTCCCGGGAGACGAACGCGGCCATTAGAACGCCTTGCCGTGCATCGTAGCGCCACAGCTGTCGTTGCCCAAGCTCTGGCCGCCACCGTTGAGGTCGCTGTCGCCGTTTCCGGCCACCCCAGCCGCTGACTTCAGCCCCGTTGGATGCGGAAGAACGCCAGCTACGCGTAGAGCCTCTCCGCCGCTTGTTTGGTCACCGGACGACAAAATCCGACGCCCTCCGCCGCGTCTGCCGTCGCCGGCGTCGAGCCGTGGACCAAGTCCGGCGGGTTTGAACCCGTTGACCAGGGGTTTGACCTCCCCTGGTTGACTGACATGTGGGACAGGCCCTTTTTTAATTAGTGTTAGATTTAGTTAGTACTAATTAACTTAGTTAAGTAAATTAGACACTGACATGCGGGCCCAGGCTCTAATTAACTTAAGTTAGTTAGTTAGTCACTGACTAGTGGGTCCCACTGGTCAGGTTTGACCTGGACCGCACCCTGTTTGACCTGGACAGTCCCCTGTTGACTTGCTGATGTCACACCGACGTCATGCTGACGTAGTAAATGCTTTTCTAGTTTTTCTTATTCAGAAATGATTTAGAAATTCCAGAAAATAGTTAAAACTTCAAAAAATCATAGAAATTAAACCGTAACTCCAAATGAAATAATTTATATATGAAAAATTATCAAAAAAATTCAAGGAATCCATCTGTACCATTTTCATGCATGTTTGAGCAACTTAACCTCACTGTTTAGGATGAAACATGATTAGGAAAAACTTCATAATAGGTTTGGAGTTGGAATTTGATATAGTTTTGAATTCCACTTCAATTAAAATGACTTTCTGTTGCATTAGCCCAAATCACAACATATTGCCATGTCATGATCATGCATCATATTGTTGCATTGCATTGATTGTATTCTTCCTTGTTTGCCGGTAATTGCCCCCTCTTAGTAGACGTTGTTTCCAACGACATGATCGATGACACCGATGAAGAGCTATTCTATCTTCAGAAGTGCCAGGCAAGCAAAACCCCCTTGTTCATTCCGATATAGTCCCACTCTCTCGCTCCTGCTCTCTTTTACTGCATTAGGGCAACACCGATTCAACTGTTACATGCTGCAGTAGTTGAACCCTTTCCTCTGCATGACCTGTCATTGCCACAGTAAATAGATGAAACCCACTAGCATGAGTAGGAGTTGTTTGAGCCCTGATGTGCCTACTCATCCATGCTTGTTGTCATGCCTGCTACTGCTTAGAGTTGAGTCAGGTCTGATTCATCGGGGATGAATTGGAATGGTGATGAACATGTCATACTGTTGAGAGCTAAGTGTGTGAACACGATTTGGTAAAGGTAGCGGTGAGAGGCCATGTAGGAGTACATGGTGGGTTGTCTCATTGCAGGCGTCCTCAGGAACTGAGTCCTGTGTTTGTGATCCATGAACAGTTACTACCACACATTGGGCTCCGTGCGCTCCAAGCTCTCTCGACTTATTAATCAACCTGATCTCTGTCCAGGAGTTGCAACTAGTTTCTGGTGTTTGTAGGTAGTGCTAGTAGTCTACTAAGTGGCACCCGGTACAGGTGGGCTTGGGACAGACTAGGCACTGTGGCACGGTGTACCAGGTGGCACCCGGATTGTGGGCTTGGGAACCCTGCACACATCGTTTGGGGCTGTAAGCGACACCCCGGCTGGATCTCCTTGCGGATGTAACCCGAATAGGCGATAAACCTGGACGAGAGACTTGTGTGGTTAGTCAGGTCGTGGCCGACACCCTCACCCGGCTTCCGCTTGAAGGTTGCCGAGGTACATGATGTGTACAGGGCGATAAGTGGCGAGAGCGTGTGTGAAGAAGTACACCCCTGCAGGGTTATCATTATCTATTCGAATAGCCGAATTCCTTGGATATGGAAACTTGGACCCCTTGCATAGTTCATAGACAAGTGAAAGTGGATACTCTAAAATGCGCAAGATAAGTGTGAGTGCTATGGATGGCGTTCTCGTAGGGATACGGGAGCGGATCCATAGTAGTGGTATTGTTATGGTGAATACGTGGACTCGTGTGCGCCACCTCAAAAGAGTTACTTGCAGTCGTAGTTCAGGATAGCCACCGAGTCAAAGCTGGCTTGCTACAGTCAAACTCCACCACCCCTTTATTGATACTGATGCATATGTAGTTAGTTCTGATGTAAGTCTTGCTGGGTACATTTGTACTCACGTTTGCCTATTTTATGTTTTGCAGAGAGACGCCAGTCTCGCTAGTAGTTCCGTGTGGACTTCGACGTTTAGGTTGATACCTCAGCTACGATATTGTGCCCTCGGCAGGATCTGGTAGATAGTCAGGCTTCTCAGCCTTTTTCATTTGTAGTTGTCTGTACTCAGACATGGTAAGCTTCCGCTTGTGCTTTGACTTGTATGCTCTGAATGTGGGGTCATGAGACCCATGTTTGTAATATCTGGCTCTTTGGAGCCTAATGAATAAATACTTTGAGTCAGAGAGTTATGTTGTGATGCCATGTTGTATTTACACATATCGAGCATATTGGGTGGATGATTGAAATGCTTGGTATGTGTGGGATCCGACAATCTAGTTGTTTATCCTCGGCAACCTCTCTTATGGGGAAATGTAGTCTAGTGCTTCCTTGAGCCAAAGTAGTCCGCTACAGCCCGGTTCACCGGAGTCCTGCTAGCCTAGCACTACTGCTCAGGACACTTGACTGGCCGGCATGTGTTTCACTTCGTTCCTGTGTCTGTCCCTTCGGGGAAATGTCACGCGGTGACATCCGGAGTCCTGCCTAGCCTGCTACAGCCCGGGTTACCGGAATCCTGTTAGCCCAGTGCTACAGCCCGGATTCACACGCTGCTGACCGACATGCTCGAAGTTGATTCATGTATGCCTGTCCCCATGGGTTAGTGCCGCTTTGGGTTCACGACTAGCCATGTCTGCCCGGATTCTTTGTCATATGGATGCTAGCAACACTATCATATACGTGAGCCAAAAGGCGCAAACGGTCCCGGGCCAGGTAAGGTGGCACCCGTGGGAATACCGTGCGTGAGGCCGCAAAGTGATATGATGTCTTACATGCTAGATCGGTGTGACTTAGGATCGGGGTCTTGACAGCATTGGTATCAGAGCCTGACTGCCTGTATGATTACCAAGCCAGACTGGTCGAAGTTGAGTCTAGAAATGCTTTAGTTATGTAAGGGAATTGATTGTGGGATGGAACGTAAGGCTCTGTTTACTCCTTTACCCTATGCCTTCTGATCTGGGTCAACCTCTTCTTTTCTACGGGGATTAAGAACTAGGCCTTCTCATCTATCTATCAGGCTGACGTGTTACTAATCCATAGACTTATAGGATTGATGGATTTAAGCCTTAGTTCAGTTCCTACTACTTCCGTGTGTTCATAGTTGGTCTCAGAACCTTGATATTGTGCTTCTGAGTGGTTATGCCACCAATTTGCAGAATGTCTCAAAACTTTTTGAGCATTTACAGCCATTATGTTGTCCGAGTCATCCCAAGTCTCTACATAGTCTGATGCAATTGCAAATCCTTTCTTTCCATTCCCGATGTCCTTTATGGTCAGAATAAGCACACTAACCGGTGCGTTGAGGTAATTTATTGCCTCGACATATATGTTGGAGCTATTATTATGACCCTAGGTGTTTGTCGGTGTACTAGAATAGGGGTACCCTAGTACCCTGAACTTGTGCATGGGCAGTTGCAGCACCCCGCGGCAAGGCTTGCCGGGAGAACGCCAAGATCCTCCGTGGTTCCCTTGGAGCCATTCAAGAACAAAGTATTTAAGCTCAGGAGACAAGGCCCCGGCAAGAGGAGCTCGCCAGGAAGGCCAACCAAGGCACTCCAAGGAACTTGCCGCGACGCGCCTCGCGCTCCGGCAAGGCAACAGGGCCCCGGCAAGAGGAGCTTGCCGGGAAGACCAACCAAGGTACCCCGAGGCCCGGTGAGCGACAAGCTTCCGGACCCGACAAGATAACAGCAGCGGCAAGGCGCTTTCCGCGGCAGGCGGCCACTTTGTGCCCACGCTTCAGCGCATCAACCAACGTGTCGCCCTGGGGGCCTCTCCAGGCGCGCGTGGCAGGAGGCTGTGCAGCCAGCGGTGCGCAGTGGCATGCGAAGCTGACAAGATCGCCATCGTGGCGAACGGTGGCGCCCCTAACGGTCCTTTTCTGCACTGTTTGGGCGACTCGGACGGGCATTTAATGCCCTTGTCCCCTGCCGTCAGGGTTAGGTAGGGTGCACTGTACAAGTAACTGTACCAACCACCTCACTTTTTACATTTGTACCCTTCTCTGCGTTGCCACCTGTTGGTGACCCCTTTAGCGTATAAAAGGAGGCCCATGCGCAACGTAGGGGAGGTTCGGTTCGACTAGTTCGGGACCCAGAAAAACACTACGCTCTCTCTCTAGAGCAAGAACACAAGATAATACAACCAGACAAGCAGCAGTAGGAGTGTTATCTCTCCGGAGAGCTCCGAAGCTGGGTAAACTGCTCGTGTGCTTCGCCTCGATCTGCTCTTCGTGCGATCTCCGCCCCCCGCCGAACCGAAAGGGGCCCGGTCCGCCGGCCCCATAGGTGTTCGTCGATCAGTTTCCCTGACATCTTTGGCGCGCCAGGTAGGGGGCGTCGAGATTGCGTGAACCTGATCCGGCGTTCACACGAGCTAGATCTTCATTCCCTTCATCAACATGCCACCGAAGAAGAAGACTTCGGCGGCAGCCGCTCCGTCGACGTCACTTCCGCCACCGTTGGAGCAAACGGGTGGTGGAATGGACACCGGCGGAAGAATGGACGTCGACGAGGAAGCTCGTGATGCTGCCAGGTCCAAGAACAAGGCTGCACAAACCTCGGCGACTGTACATGTTCCACGCTACTCTCAGGAGGCGCAAGACCAACAGCGTCATGGCACTTGCAGTGCCATATGCATGATAGGCCAAGACCAAGCTGGTGGATCTCGGGGCACTCAAGACCAGCATGCACGCTAGCATGTTGGCACGAGCGGGGCACGGTCGCCTGGACGGGATACTGCTCCTTCTAACATAGTTAGAACTTCGAGCACGTCCCGCTCCTCGCGCCGTCCGCCACTGCCACCCACCACTCCAGCAGAAGCTTTGGCGCGAGCTCAACTTCTCCTAGATTACCCTCCGACGTCGGACAAGATCGACGAATGGAGGGCCACCATTCAGAGTCTCATCGGCTACGCCAATGGCGACACTCCATGGCGGCCGAGCGCGTCGCCGCCGCGGCAGGGTTGCCGGGCGCGAGCCGGTGGCGACGAAACGGGTGGAGGTGCAACTACCATGCAATCACCACCCCGAAGGCCAAGATCGCCGACTCGCCGGATCCACCTCGACAGCGACTCCACCGCATCGTCTGATCCACGAGCTCGTCGCGATCAGCGCCAAATTCTTCATGATCGACAACAAGAAGACGCTCGAACTCGCATCGAGCGCCAAAGAGAAGCGCGACGTCAATCCGACAAGCGCGCTGGGCCCTCTGTTGACATGCATGCGCCACGGGAACCAGGCGATCTGCCGTACGCGGTAGGTTGCCCTGTGTTCACTCGTGAGCTGCGGCAAGTCCAGTGGCCCAGCACGAAGAACTTCAAGCTAGACGTACCAGAGAAGTACGACGACAAGACGCATCCGTCAGAGTTCCTCGGCATCTACACCATCGCGGTGCAGGCTGCCGGGGGACGGGATGACAAGATCCTTGCCAACTACTTCCCGCTGGTACTCAAGCCCAACGTTAGGTCCTGGCTCATGCACTTGTCGTACAACTCCATATCCTCTTGGGCTGATCTGTGCCATCAGTTTGTCGGCGCCTTCACAGGTGGACACAAGCCTCATGGCCAGGAGAGTGATCTTCATCTGCTCGCCCAGAAGGAAGGAGAGCCCCTGCGCAAGTACATTCAGAGATTCAGCACTATGCAGCACAACATCCCAGACGTCCACCCTGCCGCGGTGATCAGCGCGTTCCATCAGAACGTGCGAAACCGTAGGATGTGGGAGGAAATGGCAATGTGCAAGATCAGGGACGTCAGTGAGTTATATGCACTAGCCGACAAATGTGCACGTGCTGAGGAAGGGAGAAGACTCCCCGGAGAGAATGTAGGAGCGGGGGGATCGGACAGTGAAGATGCTGCCCCGGCAAGGAAAAACCGGCGGCAGAACAACAGAAGGAGGAAAGGCAAAGAGGTGCTAGTTGTTGAGTAGTCCGACAACGGTGGTGGCGCCAAGGAAGCCAAAGCTGGTGACTCCGGCAAGGAGGTTGCCACGGAGGTGGCGGTCGCCGACAAGCAGGACGGCACCAACAAGCAGTATTGCAAGATCCACCGCACCAAGGGCCATGATCTCCAGAACTGTAAGAGAGTCGAGCAGTTTGTTGAGCATAGAAAGCTGAATACGAGCGGCGCGACAAGGAGAAGGCCCAGGAAGGTGTTGGGGGATCCGGCAAGAAACGTCCCGGCCGAGGAGGACGCCGCGGCAAGGCCAAGCAGCGGCAAGGAGACAGACCTTCTCGCGGCCGCGACAAGGATGAAGATGACGACGACGATGAAGACATGGATGATGAGGAGACTGATGAGCAGGAGTTCCAGAAAGCCACAGAGGTCCTGTGCATTGATGGTGGTGCTTCTCTGCACACCTCGCACCGTCAGCTCAAGCAGTGGGTGTGGGAAGTTAATGCAGCAGAACCACCCGTCAAGTCACGCAAGCCTCTGAAATGGTCCAGCACGCCTATCATCTTTGATATTGAGGACCACCCTGATCGCGTAACTGCGATCGGGTGCTTGTCGATGTTGGTTTCACCAACAATCCGCAACCTCAAAGTCACTAAGATGTTAGTTGATGGCGGGGCCGGCTTGAACCTGATCTCCTCCGCGGTGCTCCAGAAACTCCAGATCCCTGACAGCGAGCTCGAAGAGACCGGTACATTTCAAGGAATCAACCCGGGAAGGAGCAAGCCGAAGGGAAAGATCACGTTGCCGGTAACATTTGGCAGCGAGCTAAATCAGGACTGAGAGGGTCACGTTTGACGTTGCTGACTTTCCATTACCTTACAATGGAATCCTTGGCCGTCCGGCACTCGCCAAGTTCATGGCAGCCTCTCACTATGCGTACAACGTACTGAAAATGCCAGGCCCGATAAGTGTCATCTCTATCCCTGGCGACAAGAAGGATGCTCTTATCTGTGCCAACAAGATCTACCGGGAAGCAGCAGTCGCAGCAGAACGCAAGACACTTGCCGCTGAAGCACCCGGGGGGAAGAAGAAGACCAATTCCGGCAAGAGCTCTGATGCCCACTCCGGCAAGCGCACCTCTTCGGAGTGCTGCGCTACCGTCGAGGATGCGCCATCGAGCTCCACCGGCAAGTGTAAGAAGGCAATGGCAGCTCCACCTGAGACCAAGAAGGTGTCCGCCAAGGAGGACGGCACTGGTGGTACCTTCACCATCAGCGCCACCCTTGACCCCAAATAGGAAAGCGCGCTCGTTGCTTTCCTGCGGGCGAATGTCGACGTATTTGCGTGGCAACCGTCTGATATCCCCGGTGTTCCCAAGAAAGTAATTGAGCACCACCTTGCCGTCTGTCCTCATGCGCGGCCCGTCAAGCAGAAAGTCAGGAAGCAGGCAATGGAGCGCCAAGAATTCATCGCAGAAGAAATCAAGAAGTTGGAAGCAGCAGGCCTTGTCAGAGGAGTGCTCCATCCCACGTGGTTGGCCAATCCTGTTGTCGTGCGCAAGGCTAACGGGAGATGGAGGCTTTGTATTGACTTCACTGATGTTAATAAAGCTTGTCCCAAAGACCCATT
Source organism: Triticum dicoccoides (assembly GCF_002162155.2). Lineage (NCBI taxonomy): Eukaryota > Viridiplantae > Streptophyta > Magnoliopsida > Poales > Poaceae > Triticum > Triticum dicoccoides. The sequence continues at coordinate 334,460,327 of NC_041390.1, read as the reverse complement.
TCCCTTGCCGCGCATTGACCAGATTGTTGACTCCACAGCCGGATGTGATTTTCTTTCATTTCTTGATGCATACTCAGGATACCATCAGATCTTCATGGCAGAAGAGGATGAAGAGAAAACCGCATTTATCACCCCGTGTGGCACGTACTGCTTCGTACGGATGCCTTTCGGTTTGAAGAATGCTGGTTCAACATTCGCAAGGGTAGTCCACCACGCTTTTGAGCCGCAGATGCATAGAAATGTGGAAGCCTACATGGATGACATAGTGGTCAAAAGCAAGAACAGGGCGACCCTGATTCAAGATTTAGACGAGACATTTGCAAATCTGCGCAGGATCAACCTCAAGCTTAACCCCGAGAAGTGCGTGTTTGGAGTCCCATCCGGCAAGCTTCTCGGGTTCTTCGTGTCTCAGCGGGGAATTGAAGCCAATCCCGACAAGATCAAGGCCATTGAGCAGATCGAAGCACCAAAGCGCGTCAAGGATGTACATAGGCTTGCCGGTTGCGTGGCTGCTCTCAGCAGGTTTATCTCTAGATCTGCCGAGCGCGCCCTGCCATTTTTCAAAATTTTGAAAAAGGCAGGTCCAATGAAATGGACTCCGGAGGCGGAGGCTGCGCTGCAGGACTTGAAGAGATACCTGTCCTCCACTCCAACACTTGTCGCACCTAAGCCGCAAGAGAAGTTGCTGCTGTATATAGCGGCAACCAATCAAGTGGTTAGTGCTGCGTTAGTGGCGGAGAGGAAGGCAGATGATGAGCCAGCAACCACAGCAGGTGCATCCAGTGACAAGCAGGGGGCTTCGCCGACAAGCTCTGGTCCCGACAAAGATGGATCTGCGCAGGAGCATGATAAGATGCAGAAGAGAATGGTGCAGCATCCAGTTTACTTTGTCAGTTCCCTTCTACAGGGGGCTAGATCAAGGTACCCTGGTGTGCAGAAGTTGCTTTTCGGCCCCCTCATGGCCTCAAGAAAGTTGCGCCATTACTTCCAAGGACATGAGATCACAGTCGTCACTCGCTTTCCGCTGAAGAGGATACTGCAAAATCCAGAAGCGACAGGCAGGATTGTCGAGTGGGCGCTGGAACTGTCAAGCTTTGGCCTCAAGTTTGAGAGCACTTCAACTATCCAAAGCAGGGCATTGGCAGAGTTCATAGTAGAATGGACGCCAACCCCAGATGAAGAAATTCCAGAGACGAGCATCCCCGTCAAAGAGGCAAGCAAAGAGTGGCTGATGTACTTTGATGGTGCTTTCTCGCTGCAAGGCGCCGGAGCGGGCGTGCTGCTTGTCGCACCCACCAGAGAGCACCTCAAGTACGTAGTCCAGATGCACTTTCCCAAGGAGCAAGCAACCAACAATACTGCAGAGTATGAAGGATTGCTTGCCGGTCTCAGAATCGCAGCAGACCTTGGGATCAAGAAGCTCATTGTCAGGGGTGACTCACAGCTTGTTGGCCGCCAAGTGAACAAGAACTACCAGAGTCCATTGATGGAAGCATATGTTGATGAAGTGAGGAAGCTAGAAGAACACTTTGACGGCCTACAGATGGAGCATATCCCAAGAGCTCAGAATGACATTGCTGATGGCCTGTCAAAGTGCGCCGCACTAAAGTTACCTCTGGAACCAGGGATCTTTGTGCTCAAGTTGACTCAACCATCCGTAACACCATCAACTGGACAAAGCAAGAAGAGGAAGTTGGTTTCTGGTGACTACTTTCCGGCAGAGCTCCCCGAAGCCGCCGCCAAGAAAGTCCCCAAGATTAACACCAAGGATGCTGAGGGGCAGTCTGCTCCGGCAAGCCTTATGGTTTGTTCCGTTGAAGCGGACGCTCCCGACAAGTTTTGCTCCGGCAAACTTGCCGGGGAACATCAAGCTCCGGCAGGGCCGCAAGTCCTTGCCGTAGAAGCGGATGTTCCCGCAGCAGCAGATGTGCCTTTAGTCCTTGTTGTCGAGCCACAAGCTCCAGCATGGGCACAGCAGATTGTCCATTTCCTTCAGACAGGAGAACTTCCCGAAGAGCAAGAAGAAGCGGAAAGAGAAGCCCGGCAGTCAAGTATGTACCAGTTTGTCGATAGCATACTGTACAGAAGAAGACTCAACGGTGTGAAATTGAAGTGTATTTGCCGGGAAGATGGACAAAAGCTGTTGGCAGAGATACATGGAGGCATATGTGGCCACCACATTGGCGCAAGAGCACTTGCCGGCAAAGCTTTCCGGCGAGGTTTCTTTTGGCCGACAGCCCTCCAGGATGCAACTGCACAAGTAACCAAGTGTGAAGCGTGCCAGTTCCACTCCAAACAGATACACCAGCCAGCTCAAGCTCTCCAGACGATCCCTTTATCCTGGCCATTTTCGGTCTGGGGGCTCGATATCCTCGGCCCTTTCCCCCGAGCTGTCGGGGGCTTTGAGTACTTGTACGTCGCAATCGACAAGTTCACAAAGTGGCCGGAAGTGCAGCCAGTGAGGAAGGTGACAGCACAGTCAGCAGTCAAGTTCTTCAGGTCAATTGTTTGCCGTTTCGAGATCCCTAACAGGATCATCACCGACAACGGCACGCAATTCATGAGCCGCACCTTCATGCAGTACGTCCAAGACCTTGGCGCCAAGGTCTACTTTGCTTCTGTTGCTCATCCGAGAAGCAACGGTCAAGCAGAGAGGGCAAATGCTGAAGTGCTGCGCGGACTCAAGACCAGAACTTTCGACAGGCTGCGCAAGTGCGGAAGAAACTGGATCGAGGAGCTGCCGGTGGTTCTTTGGTCGATCAGAACGACGCCAAATCGAGCCACTGGCCAGACACCTTTCGCTCTATTCTATGGAGCAGAGGCAGTTCTCCCCACGGAACTCGTATACAGATCGCCTCGAGTGCTCGCTTATGATGAGCTTGAGCAAGAACAGCTACGACAAGACGACGCGCTGCTCCTTAAGGAAGATCGTCTTCAGGCTGCTGTACGAGCTGCTCGATACCAGCAAGCTTTGCGCCGCTACCATGGCCACAAAGTTAAGGCCAGAAGCTTCGAGGAAGGCGACCTTGTTCTTCGGCGTGTTCAGTCCGCCAAGAATTCCAACAAGTTGACGCCGAAGTGGGAAGGCCCTTATCGGGTGAAACGAGTCACAAGGCCCAGCGCTGTCCGCCTTGAGACCGAAGATGGCATTCCGGTGAGCAACTCCTGGAACATAGAACATCTTCGTAAGTTTTTCCCGTAGGGCGCGGTTGCCGGAACCCCTTCCGGCAACCACCTTTTGTACAAGTCTTGCCGCTGTTGCATGTAATCCTTTGTACAAAGCCGGGCGCAGATCCCGTGCATAAGTAAAACCCCATGTGCTCCGCACAACTTGTCCATTTCATGCATTAGTTTCTTTCTTGCATGTGTTATCTGACACTTTGTGCAGCACCTACATCCGGTAAGCAATAACGAGCCGAAGGGCTCCATATTATTATATTCTCTTCTTTCTTCTTTTTTCAACAAAGGAAAAGAAGGTTCCCTCGCACACATGTTTGCCGGGGGGAAGGAGAAGATTGTGGTATGGACCAGGCGTCGTTCAAGCAAAGTCTTGCCTTGCCAGGAAGCAAACGACAGAAAAGCTAAGTTGCCAAAGTTTGAGCAATCAGTTTTTAAATTTTTGAGTTATCTTCCTCGAACGACCCTGCTTTGTATGGAAAACCTATGCGCGGAGGAACCAACTCGTGGCTAGTTGCGCCCTTACTTTGTTTCGAGTCCGCTCAACAACTTAAGTGTGCTGCATCTAGTCGCGACAAGGTTTCTTGTCGGAAGCAGCGCCGCCAGCAGGCTGCTGAAGTTCCGCACTCAGCGCTCGCGGCTCGGGTCCCTGCGCCGACAAGTTCCCTAGAAGCGTAGGGTAAAAACATACAAAGGAAGGAATCTAGTACAGGAAATAACATAGCAATTGATAACAGAAATAAAGTTATATTACAAGATAACTTGTCGCAGCTCTAACACAATGTTTTCATAACATGATTAGCAGCGACAAGGGAAAAGAAGAAATCGGCGGCCTAGTCTACGCGTCCGCCCTCGACCCTCTTGATCTCGCTCACCTTGTCCACAATGGGTGTGACAAGGGCCTTGAGTGCGTCCCGATCGGCGTCTGGCGGCAAGGACTTGAGGACGTTGGTGAAGCTGAGGCCTGGATTGCGGAAGGCCACCTTCATCAGCACCTTCTGGAGAACCCCGGCGCAGATTTTGCGCGACTCGTCGGCCAGCTGCTTTGGGATCCTTTCCCGGAGCCGCCGGAGTGTCGTCGCCACGCACTTGAAGAACAGGCTGAGCTTGGCGCTGGGTTGAAGATTCTCGTCGGAGGGATACCCAAAGTCCTCCATCCCCAGCTGCGCCAGCTCCTCGTTGATGACTGCGGCAATATTCACCAGACCCTCGGTCCAGTGCTCCACCGTGTCTCTGAACGAGTTCTGGGTAACTGCGATGCTCTCCAGCAGCGCCTTGTCAGCCTTGACCTTCTCCGACAAGGTCTTTTCCCGCTCCTTGGCGGCCTCCAGTGTCTGCGCCAGCGTGGCCAGCTTCAGCTCCAGGTCTGCATTGGAATCCTTGACGGCTCTGAGCTCCTTGCCCCTCTCAGCGAGAAGACCTTGCAGCTCACCGTGGGTGGCAGCATCCTTCTCACGCTCATGCTTGAGCGCGGCAAGCTCCTCGCCGCTCTTCCCAATGTTGGCCTCCAACTGCGCCACCTTCTCCTCCAGCTCTTTCTTGGCGGCCTCTGCGATCGCCGCAGCGTCCTTTGCTTCCTTGAGCGCCCCGCTGAGTGCTTGCTCACGCTCAGCAAGCTCCTCCTCGTAGCTGTCGAGGTTGGCCGTCCGCTGCACCAATTCACCTTCTCGCGCGGATTGCTTCTTGGCGGCCAGCCTTTGCTCCTCCTCAGCTTCGGCCTTCTCAAGAAGGAAGGCCGTGCGCTCCTCATCGAGTCGCTCCCGCTCCTATGCCAGGGACCGGAGAGCTTCTTGATTGTGGCCTCGGAGCTCCTCCGCGCGCTTCTCCATGTCAACTCCCGCCTTCACGACAAGCGCTTCCCGGGAAGCCAGCTTGGCTTGCCGGGCGCGGTAGAGTGACAGCAGCTTCCGCAGCAGCTGCTCCTCCTCAGGCTCGCCACTGCTGCTGCCAGGTGCGTCGACCAACGACAGTCTGGCGGAGGCGAGCACCTCCTCATCAAAAGATTCCCCCTCGACCGGCTCCCTGGAGCTCGACGCCCAGGGTAGCTTGATGAAGATATCGTCGCCGGCCTTCAAGTAGGCGCCGGGCTGGGGCTCCTCGGAGCCCGGCTCCGCAGAAGCGGCGGAGGGATCGACAGTCGGCGCAGCACCTAGCGCTCCTGCGGCCTCAGGGTCGTCAGTGCGATCGCCCGACCCCTCACCGGCTTCTGCGGCGGCAGCCCTGGCGGCCTCCTCGCCGGCGGTCTCATCAGCACCGGCCCCTTCCTCGCCGGCGCCCTCTGTCTCCATTGGCTCAGCCGCAGATGGGTCTGAAGAACGAAGAAGGGAAAAAAATCAATCAAAAATCCAAGAGAAGAAAATCAGAAGAAGAAGAACCCAAGGGAAAGTTTTTGGACAAGTGAGTTACCTATGCCAAGATCTGCAGTTGCGGTCTCGGCCGCCGCAGGATCGACGTTGCTGCCCCTTGCCGGAGAGCGCTCCCTTACCGGGAACCCCTCCCTTGGCGGCGTAGTCGAAGCAGATGGCGCTTCGGGACCAGCTTCCAGGCACTCCTGGTGTGGCTGCTCTGCTCCTACACAAATCAACACGCAAGATATCAACAAAGGAAAAAGCACTCAAGCGCGCCCGACAGCAGAAAGCTAACTATGAACTTACGCTGGGGGCTGCGCTGGGGGCTGCTTTGAGGAGTGATTGCCGGGTCCGTCAAGGTGGTCTCGGACCCACCCCCTGCTGACACGGTGGGGTCATCTTCGATGACAATCACCGCGGCCTTGGCCCTCTTCGCCGCTCTCTGGGCCAGCGTCCTGAAAAGAAAGGAGTCCAGATTGAAGCAAGCCAGATACAAGATATAAACAGCAAGATTGAAGAACTACAAGAGCACCAAAGAAATTTACTCTTCTACCTCCTCGTCGGAGCTGAGCGCGGAAAGATCGAAGTCCGGCCCTCCTACGGTGCGGCGAGGCGGAGGAGTAGGATCCCTTGCCCGCTTGGTGGGGGCGGTGGCGGTGGCCCGGGAAGATCCCGCTCCAGTTGCCGCTGCTGCGTGAGGTGCTCCCGCGGCAACATTGCTTGCCGCGGTAGAGCGCGTCGCACGGCTCGGCGGCTGTTGACCCGGCTGCCGCCCCGCTGCATCTCCGGCCCTGCGAAGGCGCCTTCTTGGCGGGGCCGGGGGCTCCGCCTGCGGCAAGTTTTATGAAGGCTCGGGCTCTTCCTCGCCGGCCTCGCTCGGCTCGGCTTCAGAACCGGCAGGCTCTTCCTCGCTAATGAACTCCGCGCGCTCGGCAAGGTTTGCCGCCTCCGCCTCCTCCACAGTGAACCCGAACGCGCCCGCGGCAGCTGCGGCCGCAACCTCTTCCGCCCTAGTGGCGATGCACTGCAGCTCCTCGTCGGTGGTGTCACGGGTGAGGCTCTTCTGCTCGTCACCGTGGACCGGCACTTCTTCCAAGTTATCGAAGAACGCTTGCACGACGTCATCTGCAGGCTCTTGCCAAGTTGGAACGATTCCGTGTGAATCGCACAACGGCATCATGGCGCGGATCCGGTCAAGCGAAGAATTGTTGCATAAAGGGACGACGCCCCTCGGCAGCATGAATGGGTGTTGGGGGTCGCGTTTGAACAACTCTAGAAGCATTGCATCCAGCTCCAAGACGGTGAAGTTGTAGTTGAGGCCCGGCCGCAGCCTCATGATGTCCGCCGAGTTCTTGAATTCCTAGGCGGGCCTCCCCCTCTCCTGAAGGGGGGCGATGCGGCGGCGGAGGAAATCTGCGCCTACAGCGCCTACAGTGAGCCCGGCAAGCCTGAGGCGAAGGATCCTAGTAATGGCGATCTTCAGCCTCTCGTCTTCCGGGGCCACGTTGCTCCAGTCATTGCGGCGCACTATTGGAGCTTGGCGCACGGCGGTGAAGGGCTGCGGATTCTCCTTGACGATCCAGCACCACTCCGCTCTCCACTCATCCCACTTGCTGCGGAGCTCACCCTCCAAGTACGCCTCCTTCTTGCCAACTCTCGAGATCCAGGCAATCCCTCCGGCAAGCGGCTCTCCTCTCTCTACCCGAGGTATGAAGAAGTGGCGGAAAAGGGCAACACTGGGGTGCACTCCGACAAAGTTTTCGCACAAATGTGCGAAAACTGCCATGGTCAGAACGGCATTGGGGGTGAAGTCAAGAAGGCGGAAGCCGTAGGTGTTCATGATATCGCAGAAGAACTCCGAGAAGGGCGGGCAGAGCCCGCAATAAAAGAACAGCGCGAAGAATGGGTACCCGTTTGGAGCCAGCTCCGAAGCAGTGGCTGGGAGTACCCTCGTGCGCGGATGCGCCCGCGTCTCCGTTGCCCAAAAGAGGTAGAAGTACTACCTCAGCTCCTGCACGCCGAGCTGGGGAGAGAAGATCGCCCGCTCCTTCCGCAGCGCCGCGAGCCGCTGCGCCTCGGCCGACTTCACGCCCTTTCCCTTGTCGGCTTTCGAAGCCATGGCGAAGGTGGTGGGGGAGGTCGACGGCGTTGGTGATGCTGGTGGCAATGGGGGGCGGAGCGCTGCTCTCTCGGCTTCGAGAAGAAGGGGGGGGGAGCGGCGGAGGTTCGTGAAGATGGAGTAGTAGCAACCAGCGAGGGGGAACGAACTGCCCCTATTTCCTCTGCTTATAAAGAGGGACGGGGCGGACGTTTCGCCCTTCCGAATAAAGAACCACCCATGATCTCTCCCACGATGCCGCATTCAACGCGTGCCGTTAGGGGAGAGCGCGGTGGATACGGAGCGAGATTCGGTGTGGCCCAATCCGCGTGTGCCCGTGCCCTGTCTTGGGCCTGGCCCAACAGCGCTCGACACCGTGTTTGGCCCAGGCCCGGGGGCTCCTGTCGGTGTACTAGAATAGGGGTACCCTAGTACCCCGAACTTGTGCACGGGCAGTTGCAGCACCCCGCGGCAAGGCTTGCCGGGAGAACACCAAGATCCTCCGTGGTTCCCTTGGAGCCATTCAAGAACAAAGTATTTAAGCTCAGGAGACAAGGCCCCGGCAAGAGGAGCTTGCCGGGAAGGCCAACCAAGGCACTCCAAGGAACTTGCCGCGACGCGCCTCGCGCTCCGGCAAGGCAACAAGGCCCCGGCAAGAGGAGCTTGCCGGGAAGACCAACCAAGGTACCCCGAGGCCCGGTGAGCGACAAGCTTCCGGACCCGACAAGATAACAGCAGCGGCAAGGCGCTTGCCGCGGCAGGCGGCCACTCTGTGCCCACGCTCCAGCGCATCAACCAACGTGTCGCCCTGGGGGCCTCTCCAGGCGCGCGTGGCGGGAGGCTGTGCAGCCAGCAGTGCGCAATGGCATGCGAAGCTGACAAGATCGCCATCGTGGCGAATGGTGGCGCCCCTAACGGTCCTTTTCTGCACTGTTTGGGCGACTCAGACGGGCATTTAATGCCCTTGTCCCCTGCCGTCAGGGTTAGGTAGGGTGCACTATACAAGTAACTATACCAACCACCTCACTTTTTACATTTGTACCCTTCTCTTCGTTGCCACCTGTTGGTGACCCCTTTAGCGTATAAAAGGAGGCCCATGCGCAACGTAGGGGAGGTTCGGTTCGACTAGTTCGGGACCCAGAAAAATACTACGCTCTCTCTCTCTAGAGCAAGAACACAAGATAATACAACCAGACAAGCAGCAGTAGGAGTGTTATCTCTCCGGAGAGCTCCGAAGCTGGGTAAACTGCTCGTGTGCTTCACCTCGATCTGCTCTTCGTGCGATCTCCGCCCCCCGCCGAACCGAAAGGGGCCCGGTCCGCCGGCCCCATAGGTGTTCGTGGATCAGTTGCCCCGACAGTGTTTTAGGGAGTCACCTAGTAATCTAGCAATGCTTTGCATTCCTGGTGTGATGATTCTGGCCACCATTCTCGAAAGCATTCCATGATGCCAATTAGTAGTAGGTATTCTACTCCTGGGTTTTTGAACCCGAGATTCACCCTACCTCATGTTGTTAGTATTTGCTAGTTCCCTTAAGATACTAGTAACCTTTGCATTAGTCCTCGAGGTCCGTGGTAGTTCCTTCTTCCAAATACTACGAACCGCTTATGGTAGAAGTTCTTTGAACCAAAAGATCACAACTAGAGTGCTCTTGATGAGTTATCCATTCTGCATTGTGAATCTTCCACTCCTACCCTTCTGCATGGGTTGTCCGGAAGAAATGTTGAGCTTTGCTCGACATTCTAATCTATGCATCCACAACTCAGAAAGATATATGTCCCCTTCAGTTGTCCCTCTTCATTTGTATTCTGACCATCATCTATCAATTGATAGTCAAGAGTATGCGTGCATTCGTTCATCGGTGCCTATCATTCTCGTGGTCCGTCAAGCCATCCTATTCCAGAATGACAAGGAGAAACAAACTCTAGAACCTCATCCATATCTAGGATTGGGTCAAAGTAGTTGTATTCCATAGATCAAGATGCCAATCCAGTTTTTGTTCTCTTCTACCATGGAGTGTTACCATCTTTATGTCAGGAGTGTCATGAGAATTGCACCACCTCTTATGAATTCTTGACGCAGTAATACTTCTTGCCATCATTGTTCATTCCTCGGTTCCGTGTTATTGTAACCGGAGTGCCAACAAGTGTACTGTGATGTGCGAAATCAATACTCCTAGCAACTCCGTTGCTTGGTAGTTAATGGACAATACTCTCATTCTTAGCATGCTGGTTATTGAATCATCACCCTAAGGTTTATCGTGCTACCTAGTCCTTATTTCTGGTGCACACTTCGATCAATGAGTTAGGATCATGTCAATCCATCACTCTCTTGATCACATCGTCTTTCCCTGAAAAGCAAGATTGTTCTCGAGCTTAGTAACATATCGGTGGTTCGTGACTTTCCGTTTATCTTCTCGGAAGTGTTACCAGGTTGTCGCCTGACCGTTATGTTGAGCTCGTGATCAAGCTGGTTTCTTGTAAACCACCCCTTCTCCAAGAATCTGTGTCGGATACCCTGAGCAAGTTGGTTAAGCTAAACAACAACTTGGAGAGTTGAAAAATAAAAGCTTGTCCGACTCAGTTTATTCCAAAGGGATATCTTGCGTGTGTGTGCGTGTGTGTTGAAGAAAGATGATATCTTCATCAATTGATCCTCGTGATCAATTGTCGGTGCTATTGTCTTACCCAAGCTTTGATTTGAGTGTGGGCTATAGTCAAATCAAATCAGAACCAACGATATTCGTAATGTTGTTTTACTCGTGGTTGATTCCTTGAGCATACATCATTATATCCTTTGGGTCTGACCAATGCTATCACCGTGTCCACTTAATTATGGAATTCCATTTATATGGAAACCTGGATGAATTGTTGTTGAGCCCATCGACAACATCCATGTCCTCTCCATGATTTTGTCGAACATTAAGCGAGTGTTGGAAACTTTTGAAAGCATCTCTTCATGCTAGCTCATGAAGCATATGTTGGATGAAAGAAGTGACTTCCTCTGATTCACGTGCAATTGGTGCAAGTTGCCGCCTTGAGTTCGAGAAAGTTAGTTTTGCTTCCTCTGGAATCATCCCAAGTCAGTCATGCACGTGCGAAGTATTCCATGGTCTGATAGACTGATCATCTTCATTCCATATGAATTGCATAGCACACTAAGCCACTGATTGACCTGTTCCAGGAAAAGGAGTTGTTGTGCTATCCTAGGTCATGCACAAGATTTCGATATCCTCAATGATGGTTCCCCACCAGAACTAGGTAGTGTTTTATTATAAGACTACCATGTGGTCATACTTGTCTGGGACAACGTGTTCACATGTTGTAGCAGAACTAGCTCATGTTTTGAAGCTTGCTATCGCAGTTCATTCCCCGAGAATCTCGCAACGTCGTCTCGTCGATTTGTGTTGCAAACTTTCATTTTCCTTTCTAGACTCGATGAGTCTAGAATATCCTGACACCAACCAGATCTGAATCTCAGGCAGATATGATGGTTGGAGCATTTTCCAAGAACTATAATATTGGTTCCTCGATAACCGGTAAAGTGGATGTCGTGGCCAACACATCCAGCCGGAAGACCTATTATTGTAGTATCTCGATTGAAGAAAGTTGGCCACCTCCCCATGAGGATTTCATAGGATTTATCTCCATAGTTAATCCTTACGGATTCTTGTGCTCCCGAACTCCGACCTTTTACTTGATGTCCTAGATACCAAACCATATCAATAAATGGGTTATCCTAGCACATCAAGGAGAACATTAGAAGCGGAGTGCTAAATGTCTCTCGGTCGATCGTCCAGATTTTGTTCCCTTGGCCTCGCTAAGGTGAAATCTGAGAAAGTGGTATCTTCCTTTGCATCTGCATCATCCATCACCATTCATCATGGTGGTATGTTGTGTTGCCAGGATCCTTGACACGGATATTGGTAAAACCTTGATGAATATGGAGATGCTCAAGTTCTTGAGAGCACGCGCAAGCACTAGGTTTTACCATTGGCGTCAACTGGGATTTGCTTCCAGTTTCCTCGGTTATGTTATAACCTTTTCAAACAGTGGATTCACTCTCGACTGTTGAGTTCTTCCCCAGTTACCAGAATCATTCCCAACATTTGCATTTTGTTCCCAGCTTGCACCTCAGTAGTTGTTGTTCAGGATCATCTTCAAAAGTGGACTTACCATGGGTCCCTGTCACACCCTAGCTAGTCATGCATTAGAGTGTTGCATCATGTTTACTCTTTCATCAGAAACTTGAAATGGGGATCTGTGAAACCCTCAGAATCATTTTGAAAATGACCCAAATAAAAATTTCTCCAAAAGGGTCCAAGAAAATGCTCATGTTGATCTCTGAAAATATTGGACAGAGATAAAAATCAAACCAATATTTTTAGTGGCTCATGGACATTTATTTTGGGCATTTGGAATTAATGCATAAATATTTGCTTTGGAAATATATTTCTATATATATTAATATATGTCCAAATATTATGCCAATTATAAAGGAGCTCTGGAATAATATATCTAGCCCCTGAAAAATTTGGCATAAGTTAAATAAATGATTTAATATATTATTTAAATTAAAACAAATGTCAGAAATTAGAAAACAGAAAAATAAATAAAGGGAGAAACTTACCTGGGCTCCTCCACTGTGCAGCCCAGCCAGCTGGCCGGCCCAGCCAGCAGGCGGCCCAGCCCGCCTCCCTCCTCTGTCGTCTTCGTCCTGACAGAGGGAGGGGAGTGTGGCCGGCGCGCGCGCCCGCCACCGCGCCACGCCACCTCTCTCCCTGCCTGCCTGCCCTCCCCTCCTCGCCTCGATGCCCTGGACGACGCCACGCCTCCCCCCCTGCTCTCTCTCACTCTCCCTCGGCTCTCCCCTCCTCTCCCTCGCTCTCTCTCTCACACGGCCGAACACCACCGTCGCCGCCGTTCGCCATAGCAGCCGACTCCGGCCACCCCTCGCTCCCCCGACTAGCTCAGGAGCTCCGCCTCGACCTCCTCTTCCTCCCCACCGCTCCACGGGTCTCCGGAAGCCCTGCATCGCCGTCACGTCGCTGTTCCCCTCCTCGGACTCCGACCACCGTCGCCGTCGATTCGCCGTCTCCAGCGCGTCCCCGAGCCCGCTTCGACGCCCACTGCAACCGCGGTGAGCTACGCCACCGTTTCCCCCTCTTCTCCCCCCCGTTCCCTCACCGCAGCCTCCTCCCCACCACGGCCGAACCTCCGCCGTCGCCGAGCTCGCCGTCGACGCAGCTCCGGTGACCATTTGGTCACCCCGGCGAGTCCAACGAGTTCGTAAGGCTCCGTAGAGCATCCCTAGCGCCTCGCTTAGCTCGCCTTCGAGCTCCAACCCCGTTTCCGTGCACGACCGAACTCCGGCGGCCGCAGCCGAGCTCGCCGCCGTCGACTCCGGCCACCTCAGGCCCGGCCACCACCACCGTTCGACGCGCGGGAGCAAGGGCTCTCCAACGAGCCCAAGCACAGCCTCGCCCGTGCCCTGTAGCGCGATCCCGCATCACGCCGCCGTCTCGGACCTCGCCGGCGTCATGTCGCCGGTGGGGTTTGACTTGTCCGACCTGGGGTTTGACCCCCCCAGGGTCACTGACGCGTGGGCCCCGTCGGCCAGGTGGACATCATTAGCGCTAACCACTGTTAGTTAACCCCTGACACTGACCAGTGGGCCCCAGCGCCACTAATTAGTAATTAGGATTAATTTAACTCTGTTTAACCCCCCTGTCACTGACATGTGGGCCCCACACGTCAGGTTTGACCTCAGCCAGCCGCAGTTGACCACTGACGTCATGCTGGCGCAATAATTATATTTCTGGATTTAAATTAAATCAGGAAATTCCAGAATATTATTTAAACTTCAAAAATTCATAACTTTTATTCTGTAACTCCAAATTGGACAAATTATATATGAAAAATGATCAGAAAAATCCAATCTATCCATCTGTACTATTTTCATGCATGATCAAACAAGTTAAATTGATGTTTCAAGCAGAACAAGGAAAAGCACTTTAAAAGGCCATATTTGAATTTGAAATTTGAATCCTTGATTCAAATTTGTTCAAACCCTTCTGGTTTTAGTTGCATTAGCCCAACACACTCATATTGCCATGTTTCATGCATGCATCATATTGTTGCACATTGTTTGGTGATGGTTGTGTATCGATGTCCCTTGCGACAGGTTCTGCCTCCGAGGAGTACCGTGATTACCCTAACGAAGAACCGTATCAGTGCATCGAACCATCAGGCAAGCAACCAACCATTTGATCATATCGATACAATCCCATGTTCTCGCTCCTGCTCTCTTTTACTGCATTAAGACAACGCGATTCAAACTGCTGTGTGCTACGATAGTTGAACCCATTTCCTCTGCATGACCTGTCATTGCCACAGTAACTAGATGAAACCCACTAGCATGTGTAGGAGTTGATTGAGCCATATGTATGTGTTGTTCCTACCTTGCTATGCCTGCTATGCTTAGAGTCGTGTCAGGTCTGGTTCATCTGGGTGATGGGCTAGAGTGAAATGTTATGTCAGTAATGAGAGTGGTGTGATGAACACGATTTGGTAAAGGTATCGATGAGAGGCCATGTAGGAGTACATGGTGGGTTGTTTCATTGAAGCCGACCTTAGGCACTGAGATCTGTATGTGTGATTTAAGAATCAGCTACTACCATGCATTGGGCCCGAAACCAATGGACCCTCTCGGCTTCTTATTCACCCTAGTTCTCCGTCCAGGAGTTGCAAGTAGTTTCTGGTGTTTGTAGCCTACTGGAGGCCGTGGACAGCGCTGACCGTAGGGGTGGGCTGTGATGCGGTAGGTACGTGGCACGGTGTACCGAATACCCGTTAGGTATCTCGGGAACCCTGTTCACATCGTTCGGGGCCGTATGGGAAACCTCGGCCGGACTCCCTGCGGATGGAACCTGGATAGGCGATAAACCTGGACTAGAGGCTTAGGTGATTAGGTAGGTCGTGGCCGACACCCACGTTGGGCTTCCGCTTGAAGGTTGCCGAGTACATGTCGTGTAAACGACGGTAAGTGGTGGGAGCGTGTATGAAGGAGTACACCCCTGCAGGGTTAACATGATCTATTCGAATAGCCGCGTCCGCGATAAAGGACTACTTGGTTGCCTATACAGTTCATAGACAAGTAAATGGAAACTACTAAAAGCCTCAAGATAAGAGTGAGTGCCGAGGATGGCTCTTTCGTAGGAAGACGGAGGCGGATCCTCGGTAGTGTATTGAATTGGTGAGTAGTGGACTCGTGTGCGCAAAACCATTTCAAGTTGGAGTATCGTAGGATAGCCTAGCCAAGAGTCAAAGCTGGCTTGCTGCAATAACTCCACCAACCCTTCTTGATACTAAGCATGTATGTAGGATCTGATGTAAGTCTTGCTGAGTACCTTTGTACTCATGTTGCTATAATCTACATTTTTACAGAAGACGCTGCAACCCCTTCTGATGGGTTCTATGTAGACGTTGACATCAACGAGTAGGCTAAAGACCCAGGTGGTGACCCTGAGCTTGTGAAGGACCTTGTAGTATAGCTAGGCTTCCCAAGCCTCTTTTATTTTACTAGTTGTCTGTACTCAGACAAGTTACTTCCGCTGCTGGTTTGTATGACTGTATGACTTGTATGTTGGGTCGTGAGACCCGTACCTTTGTGTATGTTATGTATGGCTTCCTGAGCCTTAAATAAAGTACTTGTGTCGTAGAGTCATGTTGTGATGCTTCGTTGTATTTGCACATATCGAGCATATTGTGTGTATGATTGAAATGCTTGGTATGTGTGGGATCTGACTATCTAGTTGTTTATCTTTAGTAGCCTCTCTTACCGGGAAATGTCTCCTAGTGTTACCGCTGAGCCATGGTAGCTTGCTACTGCTCTGGAACACTTAGGCTGGCCGGCATGTGTCCTTCTTCGTTCCTGTGTCTGTCCCTTCGGGGAAATGTCACGCTTTGAGTACCGGAGTCCTGTTAGCCCGCTACAGCCCGGTTTACCGGAGTCCTGCTAGCCTAGTGCTACAGCCCGGACCCACTTGCTGATGACCGACACGTTCGAAGCTAGGTCATGGATGCCTGTCCCTGTAAGTCTGTGCCACTTTGGGTTTACGACTAGTCATGTCAGCCCGGGCTCCTTATCATATGGATGCTAGCGACACTATCATATACGTGAGCCAAAAGGCGCAAACGGTCCCGGGCAAAGGTAAGGCGACACCCGTGGGGATACCGTGCGTGAGGCCGCAAAGTGATATGAGGTGTTACCGGCTAGATCGATGTGACATCGAGTCGGGGTCCTGACAGCGTTGGCATCAGAGCCGGACTGCCTGTAGGTTCTCCAAGCCAAACTGGTCGATGTTGAGTCTAGAAATTCTTTAGTTATATGTAGGGGAATTGTTTGTGGGTTGGAACGTAAGGCTCTTTTTTACTTCTTTATCTTATGACATTCTGATCTGAGTCAGTCCATTCTTCCACCGGGGGTTAAGGAATTAGGACCTATTCTCTCTAACAGGATCACGTGTTACTAATCAGTAGTACCTTATAAGTTTGATGGATACAAGCCTAGTTCAGTTCTACTACCACATTATGTTGTTAGAATGGATTCAGAACTTTGATATGATGATGTTGAGGGTGTACGAAATCCTTTGTCAAATGTCTCAAATCCTTCTTGAGCATTTACAGCTGTTATGCTGCCGCAATTTTGCTAGAAATTCTAATGCCTTTGCATTATGATTGTGCCTTCAAATGGCCACTCGCGACCTCAATCAAGTGGTTCGCCTGACTCGATGCCTAGATGTACCCGGCCATACTGCCAAGTTGGTCAGGGTAATGACTGAGGCTGGATACCGCTGGTATCCTGAGTACACGGTCGAAGAGCAATTCCGAGACTTTAATCAAAGCCAGTATCTCTGCACTGTCAGGATATTTCCATCTTATCCTGGATCCACCGAGCCTCTTCACTGCTCTTATGGACTCGGGGTTACCATTGAGATGGATGTGCAGGACGCCGCCTACTCTATGATGACCATTATGCGAGTCAGATCTGGTATATTTCGGGACTCTGATTTCCGGTATATGCCAGGATCACTTCCGGGAGCACAAGGGTATCTCCAGGCTATTTATGCTGACCCCACTCAGGAGGATTCACGGACTCGCACCACTGCTGAGATGCTCGAGGATAAGGACCGTGAAAATCGGGCCTTGAGGTTAGAGCTCTTCAATACCCGTGCTGACCACTGGGCCACTTTGACTCGGTTCGCACCGGCGGTGCAAGCTGGATTCTCAGATATGCGCGATCTCTATCCTGTGAGGTCTGCTCTGCCAGACGTGATGGTTTGGCGTGATGTAGGAGGCATCACCCCACCTCGCGGTCCCCGCAGGCCACCGTCTGTTGGTCCAAGGCCTCATCCTAGCCCCTATGGTCCACAAGCTCCGCGAGATCGTCTGTTTCCGGATGATCATGTTGAGCTTCCAGGCTATGGAGGTGACTTTTACGAGGACTACTACGGATCGGTCTGAGTTAGTGGTAGTATCACTAGTTCGCACTAGTTGTGTCGTCTATCGTCCCGCGTGACTCGTGGGATATGACCTAGTTGTACTCTTTCCGGAGGTGTAGAAGAATAATGTATAGGAGCTTGGAATACCTCCGATCAGATGTAATCCTTTTCTCACCGTAATAGTACTTTGTTTGGTCTTGTACTAAACCCTGTATGGTGTGTATGACGATGGAATAAAAGAAGCAGTTTCTGTTTTTACCATGTCATACGGATGATCATCTTGCATTTCGAGTTATTCCTTACATTCTGTATCCTATGTCGGAATTTTATCATTCTGACTAAATCATTGTCTTGTTACCTAGGATGGTCAACACGCGCGCTAACCCTGCTTCTCAAGAGCAGGCCGAAGGCAGTGAAGGCAGGAATGAAAATCTGCCTCATCCTCCTTCACTAGCCGAGGTTATGATGGAAGCTGAGAGAAACAAGCGGGAGACCAACCGTTTGTTGGAGCGTATTGAACAGAACACGGCACACCATCAGAGGACTAACGTGGTGTCACTCAGTGATTTTATCAAATTACATCCACCCACGTTCCACCACTCCGTCGAGCCTCTCGACGCTGATGACTGGCTTCGCAGTATCTCTCACAAACTGCGTTCCGCGCTGGTAGCGGAGGCTGACAAGGTCACCTTTGCTGCATATCATCTTGAAGGCCCCGCCAGTCTATGGTGGGAAAATTATGGAGCTATGCGCCCAGCGGGCCATGTCACTACTTGGGCTGAGTTCAGCGAGGCTTTCCGTGAGCATCATATTCCGGAGGGTCTCATGGACCGCAAACGTGAAGAATTTTGCAGTTTCACCCAAGGCCGACTTTCTGTGGATGTTTACAGCAGGGAGTTTGGTAATCTCGCACGATATGCAACCGAGGAAGTTTCTACTGACGCCAAGAAGCAAGCAAGGTTTCGTAAGGGCCTTAGTCCTGAGCTTCGCCGTGACCTCCGTCTGCATGAGTGCACATCCTTCCAGAAACTTGTCAACAAAGCCATCAGTGCTGAAACTGGTCAGACTGACTATGACGCAACACGCATGCATGGCCGTGATATGGGTTCCTCATCCGGTGCTGGTCCTCAGAAGCGCCGCGTGTGGGTACCCAACACCGCCCTGCCACCCAGGTTCACACCGAGGCCATCCTTCCAGGCGCCTCGCCCCGTTCAGCAGTCTGCACCGGCCAAGCCCTATGGGGGTCCAACCAACAATGCTCCTCCACGTACCAGTTCCGTGACTTGTTTCAAGTGTGGGGAATCTGGCCACTATATGCGTGAGTGTCCCCAGACCAACCCCAATCAATCTGCTAAAGCTGTTGGCCATGGCAAGCCGACAGGAAAAGTATTCCACGCCAAGCCGGTCACCGCCTCACGTGGCCATGTCAACTGTATCTCTGCCGAAGAAGCTCAAGAGGATCCCAACGTCGTTCTCGGTACGCTTCTTGTCAATTGCCACCCGGCATCTGTTCTTTTCGATACAGGAGCCTCTCATTCTTTTATATCTGAAAATTATGCTCGTTTGCATAACGTCGCATTCGGTGATATGCCAACCTCTATGGTAATTCAAACTCCGGGATCCAAATGGCAAACTTCTAGAGTAAGCCATGGAAA
This sequence comes from Triticum dicoccoides, assembly GCF_002162155.2. Lineage (NCBI taxonomy): Eukaryota > Viridiplantae > Streptophyta > Magnoliopsida > Poales > Poaceae > Triticum > Triticum dicoccoides. The sequence goes on along the minus strand of NC_041390.1, from coordinate 334,441,547 downwards.
TGAAATCCAAGTCGACAGACTTGTTTTCCTTGCCTCTTTAATAGCCCTTAAATTTTCAGATATTAATATCATTTTGGGTATGGACTGGATGTCAGCTCATCATGCCAAAATTGATTGCTTCTCTAGGACTGTTCAACTCACTCACCCTTCGGGCAAGATAGTCAATGTCTTGACCCGAATAGCCAAGCGACAATTATATTCTCTTAACGCCAGCCCTTTGCCAGACCTTGAGGACGTTCCGGTAGTCCGTGACTTCCCGGATGTCTTTCCAGAGGAATTGCCAGGTGTTCCACCTGACAGGGATGTTGAGTTCGTAATAGACCTCATTCCAGGAACCGTTCCGATTGCTAGAAGACCTTATAAGATGGCACCACTAGAACTAGCCGAGCTTAAGAAACAACTCGATGAGTCCTTGAAAAAGGGTTTCATCCGACCTAGCTCTTCTCCGTGGGCTTGCCCCGTCCTATTCGTCAAGAAGAAGGATGGTACGGACCGGATGGTTGTAGATTACCGACCTGTCAATTTGGTCACAATCAAGAACAAATATCCACTTCCCAGGATCAACGACCTGTATGATCAGCTCGCTGGATCCTCAGTCTTCTCCAAGATGGATTTGAGGTTGGGCTACCATCAAATCAAAATCAGAAATGGGGACATTCCTAAAATGGCCTTTGTTACTCGTTATGGCCAATACGAGTACACCGTCATGTCCTTCGGTTTAACCAACGCTCCAGCCACCTTTTCTCGGTTAATGAACTCAATCTTCATGGAGTATTTGGATAGATTTGTTGTAGTTTACCTCGATGATATACTCATCTACTCCAAGAACGAGGAAGAACATGCCGAACATCTAAGGCTAGTGTTGCAGAAACTTCGAGAGCATCGCCTTTATGCTAAATTTACTAAATGTGAATTCTGGTTGCCAGAAGTGACCTATCTGGGTCATGTAATATCTGGTAAAGGTATTGCTGTCAACCCTGAGCGAGTTCAAGCCGTCCTTAACTGGACTCCACCTGAATCGGTCAAGCAAGTTCGGAGTTTTCTAGGCTTAGCGCGCTATTGTCGTCGCTTTGTCGAGAACTTCTCCAAGGTTGCCAAACCTCTAACCGAACTCCTCAAGAAAGATAAGAAGTTCGAGTGGACTCCACAATGTGAGCACAGCTTTCAGGAACTGAAAAGACGCCTGACTTCTGCTCCCATACTGGTACCGCCAGACTTCTCCAAGGATTTTGTTATCTACTGCGACGCCTCGCGACAAGGACTAGGTTGCATTCTCATGCAAGATCGACACGTAATTGCCTACGCTTCACGGCAATTGCACCCACACGAGGAGAATTATCCTACTCATGATCTAGAGCTTGCAGCTGTAGTCTATCCACTTAAGACCTGGCGACATTACCTCCTCGGTAATCGTTGCGAAATATTCACTGATCACCAAAGTTTGAAGTACATCTTCACCCAACCGGATCTGAACCTCAGGCAAAGACGTTGGGTTGAATTGATCACAGATTTCGATTTAGGAATAACCTACACCCCAGAGAAAGCCAACGTCATGGCTGATGCGCTAAGTCGTAAATCTTATTGTAACAATCTGATGTTACAACAAAGTCAACCGCTTCTCCATGAGGAATTTCGTAAGCTTAACCTTCACATTGTTCCTCAAGGTTTTCTTTCCACCTTGGTGGCAAAACCTACCCTTACGGATCAGATTATCAAGGCACAGAAGGTAGATCCGGGAATCTCCCGCATCAAGAGAAACATTCGGAAAGGAATTGCGAATTGCTTTTCCATTAATGATCAAGGGGTCGTATACTTCGGGAATCGACTAGTGGTTCCCAAAGTGCGAAACCTGAGGCGTTTGATCCTTAAGGAAGCTCATGAATCTCCTCTCACCATTCATCCCGGTAGCACTAAGATGTATCAGGACCTACGCCAGAGGTTCTGGTGGACTAGGATGAAGAGAGAAATTGCTCAGTATATTGCAAATTGCGACGTCTGTCGTCGTGTAAAAGCAGAGCACCAACGGCCTGCTGGCACCCTTCAACCCTTAGCTATTCCTGAATGGAAATGGGATAAAATTGGTATGGATTTCATTACCGGTTTTCCCAGGACCAAGAGAGGGAATAATGCTATTTTCGTCGTGGTCGATCGTCTTTCCAAAGTAGCCCATTTCCTACCTGTTCGAGAGTGTATAACCGCTAGTCAGCTGGCAGACTTATACATCTCCCGAATAGTGTCCCTCCATGGTGTTCCTTTGGAAATTAACTCGGATCGAGGAAGTCTTTTCACCTCTCGATTTTGGGAAAGTTTCCAAAATGTTATGGGAACCCGTCTCTCCTTTAGCACCGCCTTCCACCCTCAGTCGAGTGGTCAAGTGGAACGCGTCAACCAGATTCTAGAAGACATGCTTCGAGCCTCTGTTATCTCATTCGGAATGGACTGGGAAAAGTGCCTTCCATTTGCCGAATTCGCTTACAACAACAGCTATCAATCTAGCTTGGGTAAAGCCCCTTTTGAAGTTCTCTATGGACAACGGTGTCGAACACCCCTTAACTGGTCAGAGACCGGGGAAAGACAATTCTTTGGCCCGGATATGATTCAGGAAGCAGAAGAACAAGTTCGCATCGTTCGTGAAAAGTTGAAAACAGCCCAATCTCGTCAAAAGAGTCAATATGACCGAAAACATAAGGCTATGACTTTCGAGGTTGACGAGAAGGCTTATCTTCGGGTCACCCCTCTGAAGGGAACCCATCGTTTCGGTATCAAAGGCAAATTGGCTCCTTGTTACATTGGACCTTTTCGCATTCTCGCCAAACGAGGAGAAGTTGCCTACCAGTTGGAACTACCTCCGCATCTCTCCAGAGTCCACGATGTCTTCCACGTTTCTCAACTCAGGCGTTGCTTCTCGGATCCTATCCGTGAAGTGGACCACGAAACGCTTGATCTCCAGGATAATCTTACATATCGAGAGTACCCCATTCGTATCCTCGATCAGGCCGAGCGTATCACCCGACGTCAGAACATCAAGTTCCTCAAAGTTCAGTGGTCTCATCATTCTGAGGATGAAGCAACTTGGGAAAGGGAAGATCGTCTTCGACTTGAGTATCCCGCCTTCTTCCCGGAGGAACCCAAATCTCGGGACGAGATTCTTTTGAGTGGGGGTGAGTTGTCACACCCTAGCTAGTCATGCATTAGAGTGTTGCATCATGTTTACTCTTTCATCAGAAACTTGAAATGGGGATCTGTGAAACCCTCAGAATCATTTTGAAAATGACCCAAATAAAAATTTCTCCAAAAGGGTCCAAGAAAATGCTCATGTTAATCTCTGAAAATATTGGACAGAGATAAAAATCAAACCAATATTTTTAGTGGCTCATGGACATTTATTTTGGGCATTTGGAATTAATGCATAAATATTTGCTTTGGAAATATATTTCTATATATATTAATATATGTCCAAATATTATGCCAATTATAAAGGAGCTCTGGAATAATATATCTAGCCCCTGAAAAATTTGGCATAAGTTAAATAAATGATTTAATATATTATTTAAATTAAAACAAATGTCAGAAATTAGAAAACAGAAAAATAAATAAAGGGAGAAACTTACCTGGGCTCCTCCCTGTGCAGCCCAGCCAGCTGGCCGGCCCAGCCAGCAGGCGGCCCAGCCCGCCTCCCTCCTCTGTCGTCTTCGTCCCGACAGAGGGAGGGGAGTGTGGCCGGCGCGCGCGCGCGCCACCGCGCCACGCCACCTCTCTCCCTGCCTGCCTGCCCTCCCCTCCTCGCCTCGATGCCCTGGACGACGCCACGCCTCCCCCCTGCTCTCTCTCACTCGCCCTCGGCTCTCCCCTCCTCTCCCTCGCTCTCTCTCTCACACGGCCGAACACCACCGTCGCCGCCGTTCGCCATAGCAGCCGACTCCGGCCACCCCTCGCTCCCCCGACTAGCTCAGGAGCTCCGCCTCGACCTCCTCTTCCTCCCCACCGCTCCACGGGTCTCCGGAAGCCCTGCATCGCCGTCACGTCGCCGTTCCCCTCCTCGGACTCCGACCACCGTCGCCGTCGATTCGCCGTCTCCAGCGCGTCCCCGAGCCCGCTTCGACGCCCACTCCAACCGCGGTGAGCTACACCACCGTTTACCCCTGTTCTCCCCCTCGTTCCCTCACCGCAGCCTCCTCCCCACCACGGCCGAACCTCCGCCGTCGCCGAGCTCGCCGTCGACGCAGCTCCGGTGACCATTTGGTCACCCCGGCGAGTCCAACGAGTTCGTAAGGCTCCGTAGAGCATCCCTAGCGCCTCGCTTAGCTCGCCTTCGAGCTCCAACCCCGTTTCCGTGCACGACCGAACTCCGGCGGCCGCAGCCGAGCTCGCCGCCGTCGACTCCGGCCACCTCAGGCCCGGCCACCACCACCGTTCGACGCGCGGGAGCAAGGGCTCTCCAACGAGCCCAAGCACAGCCTCGCCCGTGCCCTGTAGCGCGATCCCGCATCACGCCGCCGTCTCGGACCTCGCCGGCGTCATGTCGCCGGTGGGGTTTGACTTGTCCGACCTGGGGTTTGACCCCCCCAGGGTCACTGACGCGTGGGCCCCGTTGGCCAGGTGGACATCATTAGCGCTAACCACTGTTAGTTAACCCCCTGACACTGACCAGTGGGCCCCAGCGCCACTAATTAGTAATTAGGATTAATTTAACTCTGTTTAACCCCCCTGTCACTGACGTGTGGGCCCCACACGTCAGGTTTGACCTCAGCCAGCCGCAGTTGACCACTGACGTCATGCTGACGTCATGCTGGCGCAATAATTATATTTCTGAATTTAAATTAAATCAGGAAATTCCAGAATATTATTTAAACTTCAAAAATTCATAACTTTTATTCTGTAACTCCAAATTGGACAAATTATATATGAAAAATGATCAGAAAAATCCAATCTATCCATCTGTACTATTTTCATGCATGATCAAACAAGTTAAATTGATGTTTCAAGCAGAACAAGGAAAAGCACTTTAAAAGGCCATATTTGAATTTGAAATTTGAATCCTTGATTCAAATTTGTTCAAACCCTTCTGGTTTTAGTTGCATTAGCCCAACACACTCATATTGCCATGTTTCATGCATGCATCATATTGTTGCACATTGATTGGTGATGGTTGTGTATCGATGTCCCTTGCGACAGGTTCTGCCTCCGAGGAGTACCGTGATTACCCTAACAAAGAATCGTATCCGTGCATCGAACCATCAGGCAAGCAACCAACCATTTGATCATATCGATACAATCCCATGTTCTCGCTCCTGCTCTCTTTTACTGCATTAAGACAACGCGATTCAAACTGCTGTGTGCTACGGTAGTTGAACCCATTTCCTCTGCATGACCTGTCATTGCCACAGTAACTAGATGAAACCCACTAGTATGTGTAGGAGTTGATTGAGCCCTATGTATGTGTTGTTCCTACCTTGCTATGCCTGCTATGCTTAGAGTCGTGTCAGGTCTGGTTCATCTGGGTGATGGGCTAGAGTGAAATGATTGTGTCGGTAATGAGAGTGGTGTGGTGAACACGATTTGGTAAAGGTATCGATGAGAGGCCATGTAGGAGTACATGGTGGGTTGTTTCATTGAAGCCGACCTTAAGCACTGAGATCTGTATGTGTGATTTAAGAATCAGCTACTACCATGCATTGGGCCCGAAACCAATGGACCCTCTCGGCTTCTTATTCACCCTAGTTCTCCGTCCAGGAGTTGCAAGTAGTTTCTGGTGTTTGTAGCCTACTGGAGGCCGTGGACAGCGCTGACCATAGGGGTGGGCTGTGATGCGGTAGGTACGTGGCACGGTGTACCGAATACCCGTTAGGTATCTCGGGAACCCTGTTCACATCGTTCGGGGCCGTATGGGAAACCTCGGCCGGACTCCCTGCGGATGGAACCTGGATAGGCGATAAACCTGGACTAGAGGCTTAGGTGATTAGGTAGGTCGTGGCCGACACCCACGTTGGGCTTCCGCTTGAAGGTTGCCGAGTACATGTCGTGTAAACGACGGTAAGTGGTGGGAGCGTGTATGAAGGAGTACACCCCTGCAGGGTTAACATGATCTATTCGAATAGCCGCGTCCGCGGTAAAGGACTACTTGGTTGCCTATACAGTTCATAGACAAGTAAATGGAAACTACTAAAAGCCTCAAGATAAGAGTGAGTGCCGAGGATGGCTCTTTCGTAGGAAGATGGAGGCAGATCCTCGGTAGTGTATTGAATTGGTGAGTAGTGGACTCGTGTGCGCAAAACCATTTCAAGTTGGAGTATCGTAGGATAGCCTAGCCAAGAGTCAAAGCTGGCTTGCTGCAATAACTCCACCAACCCTTCTTGATACTAAGCATGTATGTAGGATCTGATGTAAGTCTTGCTGAGTACCTTTGTACTCATGTTGCTATAATCTACATTTTTACAGAAGACGCTGCAACCCCTTCTGATGGGTTCTATGTAGACGTTGACATCAACGAGTAGGCTAAAGACCCAGGTGGTGACCCTGAGCTTGTGAAGGACCTTGTAGTATAGCTAGGCTTCCCAAGCCTCTTTTATTTTACTAGTTGTCTGTACTCAGACAAGTTACTTCCGCTGCTGGTTTGTATGACTGTATGACTTGTATGTTGGGTCGTGAGACCCGTACCTTCGTGTATGTTATGTATGGCTTCCTGAGCCTTAAATAAAGTACTTGTGTCGTAGAGTCATGTTGTGATGCTTCGTTGTATTTGCACATATCGAGCATATTGTGTGTATGATTGAAATGCTTGGTATGTGTGGGATCTGACTATCTAGTTGTTTATCTTTAGTAGCCTCTCTTACCGGGAAATGTCTCCTAGTGTTACCGCTGAGCCATGGTAGCTTGCTACTGCTCTGGAACACTTAGGCTGGCCGGCATGTGTCCTTCTTCGTTCCTGTGTCTGTCCCTTCGGGGAAATGTCACGCTTTGAGCCTGTTAGCCCGCTACAGCCCGGTTTACCGGAGTCCTGCTAGCCCAGTGCTACAGCCCGGACCCACTTGCTGATGACCGACACGTTCGAAGCTGGGTCATGGATGCCTGTCCCTGTAAGTTTGTGCCACTTTGGGTTTACGACTAGTCATGTCAGCCCGGGCTCCTTATCATATGGATGCTAGCGACACTATCATATACGTGAGCCAAAAGGCGCAAACGGTCCCGGGCAAAGGTAAGGCGACACCCGTGGGGATACCGTGCGTGAGGCCGCAAAGTGATATGAGGTGTTACCGGCTAGATCGATGTGACATCGAGTCGGGGTCCTGACAGTCCCATCCATTTCCGATGATAAGCAAAATCATCCATTGCGTTGTCTTCAACAAGGGAGTCCACATCATCCTTTCTAGTCCAAGTATGTCATTCTTTTGAACTCCTTCAAATGATCGATTGTGATTGCCTTAGGCTGGTATAAAGAGTTTCAATGATCTCCGAATCAAAAGTAATTTTTTTGCCACTTAAGGGAATAATTCTACGAGTCACCTTCCCCGAGGTATCACGTTACGAAATCATGGCAAATATCTCCTTGCTACTTTGAAATTCATGCTCCATCTTATTCGAGTATGGAATTATTGCCTACCTAGTGAACCTTCGCCATCCGTTTCACTCCATCCCTCTAGGTGTATGCTTCGTGTCTCAGCTCGAGAGATGTTACTATGTCTCATTCCATGAGTTGATCTTGTGATCATTAAGATGATCCTAAGTTGCTCGAACCTCAGGAAGGTTGATTCTTCTTAAATTTTCCCTTTCCACTCGTTGTCATGTTGGATGTAGTTCTCAAAGCAAGACGTCGAGATCAAGGTGATGCAATGAATCAACATCCTCGAGAAAGACATCTGGATCGTGAAGATTGTGATAGCTTGTGTCCCTTTGTCTTCCTACCTCACGACTGGAATCTCGGGATGAGATTCTTGTTTAGTAGGGGTGAGCTATCACATCCCTAGCTTCTGGTGTTGCCTAGTGTTTGCATCTTGCTTGCATCATGTTTAAATTTCTGAAACTTGAATTGAGGATTGTTGAAACCTTAGAAATCTGATTAAAAGAAGGGCAAGCACCCTTTAAATAGCATTCTATGAATCCAAAATGCCCTAAAATAGTTTTGTGAATTTTGGCAAGAGTTATATATCAAACCAAAATTCTGGAACATTTTTAAGGAATTATTTTTGGGACTCTGAATTTAAATCAATAAGTCTTTGACTTTTGGATTGTATTCAATTATATAGAATATATTTTAAAAGGCCCTGAAATTATTTATGTGCCTTTGGAATAGTCCATAATGGCAACATACAAATATTCAGAAGGTTTTGCCCTGCTTTGATTTACTTGTGATTTTGAATCAGTGGCAAAATGATTAAATAAAAGGAAAACAACACAGATAATAAAACAGAGCAGTTTTTACCTGGCCTCACCTGTGAAGCCCACCAGAGAGGCCATCCCACCTACGCGGCCCGCTACTGTACCGGCCCAGCCCACCTCCACCTCCCCGTCGTCTTCCTCCCCTCGCCCCAAAGCAGCTGCGTGCCAGCAGCAGCGCACACAGGAGCTCCACCTCCTGCTTGCCACAGAGGCGCCCCCGAGCCCATCCGACGCGCCTGGAGAAGCCCCGCGGACCTCCTCCCTCACTCCCCCATCTCTCTGGTGCCTCTCTCCCTCTCTAGCCCTGCTCCACGCGCAGCCTGAGCAACCACCGAGCGCCTCGCAGCGCGCCGACGAGCTCCAGCGCAGCCACCCCGCACGCCCCGCCTCGCCGTTTGGTCCCCTAGCTTTGCCTCGACACCATGGAGCCGCACGCTAAAGAACGCGACCGTGGGAGCCCCTGCAATGCTGCCTGCCTTGCCTTCTTCTCCCTCCGGCCGCCGAGATTGCCGACAACGCCACGACGCCGTCCGTGCTTCCTCGAGCCCATTTCGACGCCCCCTACAACTGCGGTGAGCTCTGCCACCGTTTCCCCCTGACCCTGTGGTCTATCCCTCGTCGTAGACGTCGCCCCGATGAGCTCCGAAGCTCGCAGGCGCTCTGATTCATCGCCGTCGTGGCTAGGGACACCGTGGCTTGCACCTGAGCTCATCATCGTGCTCGGGTTGCTCCCAGGAGACGAACGCGGCCACTAGAACGCCTTGTCGTGCATCGTAGCGCCACAGCTATCATTGCCCAAGCTCCGGCCGCCGCTGTTGAGGTTGTTGTCGCCGTTTCCGGCCACCCTAGCCGCTGACTTCAGCCCCGTTGGATGCGGAAGAACGCCAGCTACGCGTAGAGCCTCTCCGCTGCTTGTTTGGTCACCGGACGACAAAATCCGACACCCTCCGCCGCGTCTGCTGTCGCCGGCGTCGAGCCGTGGACCAAGTCCGGTGGGTTTGAACCCGTTGACCAGGGGTTTGACCTCCCCTGGTTGACTGACGTGTGGGACAGGCCCCTTTTTTAATTAGTGTTAGATTTAGTTAGTACTAATTAACTTAGTTAAGTAAATTAGACACTGACATGCGGGCCCAGGCTCTAATTAACTTAAGTTAGTTAGTTAGTCACTGACCAGTGGGTCCCACTGGTCAGGTTTGACCTGGACCGCGCCCTGTTGGCTTGCTGACGTCACACCGACGTCATGCTGACGTAGTAGATGCTTTTCTGGTTTTTCTTATTCAGAAATGATTTAGAAATTCCAGAAAATAGTTAAAACTTCAAAAAAATCATAGAAATTAAACCGTAACTCCAAATGAAATAATTTATATATGAAAAATTATCAGAAAAATTCAAGGAATCCATCTATACCATTTTCATGCATGTTTGAGCAAGTTAACCTCACTGTTTAGGATGAAACATGATTAGGGAAAATTTCATAATAGGTTTGGAGTTGGAATTTGATATAGTTTTGAATTCCACTTCAATTAAAATGACTTTGTGTTGCATTAGCCCAAATCACAACATATTGCCATGTCATGATCATGCATCATATTGTTGCATTGCATTGATTGTATTCTTCCTTGTTTGCCGGTAATTGCCCCCTCTCAGTAGACGTTGTTTCCAACGACATGATCGATGACACCGATGAAGAGCTATTCTATCTTCAGAAGTGCCAGGCAAGCAAAACCCCCTTGTTCATTCCGATATAGTCCCACTCTCTCGCTCCTGCTCTATTTTACTGCATTAGGGCAACACCGATTCAACTGTTACATGTTGCGGTAGTTGAACCCTTTCCTCTGCATGACCTGTCATTGCCACAGTAAATAGATGAAATCCACTAGCATGAGTAGGAGTTGTTTGAGCCCTGATGTGCCTACTCATTCATGCTTGTTGTCATGCCTGCTACTGCTTAGAGTTGAGTCAGGTCTGATTCATCGGGGATGAATTAGAATGGTGATGAACATGTCATACTGTTGAGAGCTAAGTGTGTGAACACGATTTGGTAAAGGTAGCGGTGAGAGGCCATGTAGGAGTACATGGTGGGTTGTCTCATTGTAGGCGTCCTCAGGAACTGAGTCCTGTGTTTGTGATCCATGAACAGTTACTACCACACATTGGGCTCCGTGCGCTCCAAGCTCTCTCGACTTATTAATCAACCTGATCTCTGTCCAGGAGTTGCAACTAGTTTCTGGTGTTTGTAGGTAGTGCTAGTAGTCTACTAAGTGGCACCCGGTACAGGTGGGCTTGGGACAGACTAGGCACTGTGGCACGGTGTACCAAGTGGCACCCGGATGGTGGGCTTGGGAACCCTGCACACATCGTTTGGGGCCGTAAGCGACACCCCGGCCGGATCTCCTTGCGGATGGAACCTGAATAGGCGATAAACCTGGACGAGAGACTTGTGTGGTTAGTCAGGTTGTGGCCGACACCCTCGCCCGGCTTCCGCTTGAAGGTTGCCGAGGTACATGACGTGTACAGGGCGATAAGTGGCAAGAGCGTGTGTGAAGAAGTACACCCCTGTAGGGTTATCATTATCTATTCGAATAGCCGGATTCCTTGGATATGGAAACTTGGACCCCTTGCATAGTTCATAGACAAGTGAAAGTGGATACTCTAAAATGCGCAAGATAAGTGTGAGTGCTATGGATGGCGTTCTCGTAGGGAGACGGGAGCGGATCCATAGTAGTGGTATTGTTATGGTGAATATGTGGACTCGTGTGCGCCACCTCAAAAGAGTTACTTGCAGTCGTAGTTTAGGATAGCCATCGAGTCAAAGCTGGCTTGCTGCAGTCAAACTCCACCACCCCTTTATTGATACCGATGCATATGTAGTTAGTTCTGATGTAAGTCTTGCTGGGTACATTTGTACTCACGTTTGCCAATTTTATGTTTTGCAGAGAGACGTCAGTCTCGCTAGTAGTTCCGTGTGGACTTCGACGTTTAGCTTGATACCTCAGCTACGATCTTGTGCCCTCGGCAGGATCTGGTAGATAGTCAGGCTTCTCAGCCTTTTTCATTTGTAGTTGTCTGTACTCAGACATGGTAAGCTTCCGCTTGTGCTTTGACTTGTATGCTCTGAATGTGGGGTCATGAGACCCATGTTTGTAATATCTGGCTCTTCGGAGCCTAATGAATAAATACTTTGAGTCATAGAGTTATGTTGTGATGCCATGTTGTATCTACACATATCGAGCATATTGGGTGTATGATTGAAATGCTTGGTATGTGTGGGATCCGACAATCTAGTTGTTTATCCTTGGCAACCTCTCTTATGGGGAAATGTAGTCTAGTGCTTCCTTGAGCCATAGTAGTCCGCTACAGCCCGGTTCACCGGAGTCCTGCTAGCCCAGCACTACTGCTCAGGACACTTGACTGGCCGGCATGTGTTTCACTCCGTTCCTGTGTCTGTCCCTTCGGGGAAATGTCACGCGGTGACATCCGGAGTCCTGCCTAGCCTGCTACAGCCCGGGTTACCGGGGTCCTGTTAGCCCAGTGCTACAGCCCGGATTCACACGCGCTGACCGACATGCTTGAAGTTGATTCATGTATGCCTGTCCCCATGGGTTAGTGCCGCTTTGGGTTCATGACTAGCCATGTCGGCCCGGATTCTTTGTCATATGGATGCTAGCGACACTATCATATACGTGAGCCAAAAGGCGCAAACGGTCCCGGGCCAGGTAAGGTGGCACCCGTGGGAATACCGTGCGTGAGGCCGCAAAGTGATATGATGTGTTACATGCTAGATCGGTGTGACTTAGGATCGGGGTCCTGACAAAAACCATCATTACCTGTGATCGTGGGGGGCGCTGGTTGGCCTTCTCCTGCTATAAATGAGGAAGGGGGCGGAGCCCCCGTCCCCCACTTCTTCCCATTCCACTTGCTTGTTTTCCCCCCGCTCTACTGCTAGTAGTAACTTCAATGGCGCCGATCTGAAGGTTCTCAGCTGACAAGAAGGGAAAGATTCCCCTCGACATGTCGGCGCTGCTTCCACCGAAGAAGAGGTCGGTCCACCATCGTGACGCTGCGGCGATGCAGGTGGTGACGAGGCCTTGGTGTGAGCAGCCTCCTCCTGGGTATCCACTGCCCTTGCACGCCCAAGCTGAGGGCTCGGGAGGAAGGAGCAATGAGCGTCGGCGCGTGCACCGCTGCCAAGGTTGACGCTCTGCGGTGACGAGCGCCGTCGCTCCTGGAGTCCATCTCGCGGGCTCCTCACACGAGCTTGTGCTACCGGCGGCGATGTCCCCAAGCTCCTGGATCCGCTTCCCGCGCTTCTTCTCTGACGTGATGCCACCGAGGGGCCCTCTCGAACTCTGGTTGCAGCATGCCGACTGCGACGCTCCGGCGACCGAAGCAGAGGTTGAAGCAGTCTCCACCGGCAAGATCTTCATGACCCGTGGCTGGGGCGAGGTCGCGCGGGTATGCCGTGTAGAGGGCGCCCTCGCGATCCACTTCGAGTACGATGGCGCCTCCACGCTGCTCTTCAAGGTCTTCGACGCGGAGGGTCGCCGCTTGGAGTGTTACCCTGAAGGGGAGCGCCAGGATGAGGCGCGCCCCGCTCACTGCTGCTCCAGCAGCATCGACTCTTGGGAGTCCAGCGGTTCTCCCGAGCTCTACGAGACTCTGGATAAAAGCAACGATAGCAATGTGCCCCCGAGATCTCGCTGCGCCCGGAGCAGGGCCGCAAAGTCCGGCCGCCGCCGTCGCTGATCTGGATGGGGTTGGCGCCGGCCTCCCGCGGCCCACTTTTGATGATGGCGTCGGCCACGGGGTGTGTAGATAGGATTCTCCTAGGTTCTCATCTTTTGTTCCCTGCGAGGAATCGAGAAGTACCCTGTGGGGGCGTGTAAAGAGTCTGCAATGTCTTTTGTCGATATTATCCCAATTATGGAAGCCTTTTGAGCGCAAGTCCTATTTAGGCTCGGTCTTCCCTTTCCAATCTTGCGACAGCTTGTTGCTCTACGCTGACAGGTCCCAGTCCCTAGGCAAGCTTCAGCCATCGCTGGTATGCCAGGTCGCGTGCCGTGGTCAAGGCCAGGAGGTGAGCGGCCCGAGGTCCAGTAAGAGCTCCTGAGGCGTGATGCTCAGGGGCCCCCCTTTAGCGCTCAAGCAGCCGTGGTAAGATAAGAAAGGGAGGCGACGTTGCCGCAACAGGGCTGAAGCGAGCGTGTCCCCTAGGTTCCAATGATTAGTTGATCTGAGACCGTGAATTATCTTGGTGGTCCGGGGTCGATTCTTCATAATGCGTCAGACCTGTGCGCGAGCATCCACAGCGTAGCTTGGTCAGGCCCATACAAGCCTTCCCCTTTCCTATTCTCTCCTTTGTGCTCTACGTCCTCAGGTCCCGGCGCTCGAGCGAGCACAGCCGCCGCCAGTATGCTAGGTCACGTGTCGTGGTCAAGGCCAGGGGTGAGGGCTGGAGAGCCAGTAAGAGCTCCTGAGTCGCGATGCTCAGGAGCCCCCTTTTAACGTGCAAGCGGATTACTTGGAAGAGGTGGGAGCTCGCGGTGCCGCCTGGTGTTATCCTCGTGATATTCCTGCGAGCCAGCACAAGGAAGAACGCAATCTGCCGTTATGGTTACCAGCCTGCCGCTGGTTGCTC
>NC_041390.1:334387706-334427327 GCF_002162155.2 Triticum dicoccoides | reverse complement strand
TGAAGGCACTAAGGGCCCAGTGAGGTGACGTGCGCGGGGCGTGCCACGAGCCAGAGCTCGACCTGTCAGGTTTTTCGACGTGGCAGGGACGGACCTGTGCACCAGCGTCGTGCCGGCGTGAGGAGGCCACGTGGGAGGCGACGATTGAGTAGGTAGTAATCAGAGGTAGATTAAACATGAGTGTAGCAGGCTTAAGTAAGTGCATGGGAGATACGTGCCACTGGGTCAGGCCTGAGCGGCTTGGGGATGATGCAGTCCTAGGGGCGCTCCCAACAAGGTAAGCTAAAGACATAAAAAGGATACATGCCACAGGGACAGACCCAAGCAGCCTCGGAATGATGCAGCCCGAGGGGCGATCCCAGCTAAATGAACTTGGAAAATGTCACCTGGTTATGTTGACGAAGGAGAGTTGGGGCAGCTGAAGGTGCGCAATGAAGGGGTTGCTCCTCACGAGCCACTGGGGCCCTGAGCCTCAGGAGGCTCTGGGGGCTCAGGTGGTTCCTTGAGGACCGTCTCCATCTCCATCAGGACGACATGGTGCCTGGCCTCCTGAGCCGCTAGGATGCGCCCCAAGTTGCGCTGGTAGGCGGACGACACGCTCGGTAGGCCGAAGGGCATGCGAATGTAGCTATGCGGTGGGCCCTTGCAGAGTCCCACATGCGAAGGCCAGAAAAGCTCCTGAGAAGCGGCCCTGTTGAGCCCTGGAACGTCAATGCAGACGCGTACCCCAGCATCCTCGCCTGGATGGGAAGTTGCGCCTCATGAGCGGCGCTCGCCGCGCATGGCCCTTGTGTTTTGCAATTCCTGTGTGGTCTTGGTGATGAACTCCTGATCGGTGGGAAATCCTTGCCCTATGCCATCCTGAGGGAAACGTGCCATGAAGCAAGCCTCCAAGTGGTGCCCAAGTGCCTCCCTCGTGATGTGGGCAAGGTCTGAGGCCTTCCAGACAAAAGCCCCCGAGCCCTGCCCGAGAAAGGCGCTAGGCGTGCCTTCCTATGCGATGGAGGGAGGCGCCCCGGGAGCGGGCGCTGATCCTGATGAGGCTCCGGCTGTGACGCCACCTCCTGAGGTCCTGCACGGTGCAACTTCTTCTTCTTCTTGGGGATGACCTCAGGAGGGCCCTCGCCCTTGCTGTCGGGGTCGTCGATTGCTGCAGCTTGGAAGGCACGCTCGAGGGAGCACACCGCATCTCTTTCTTCACATGGGACCGTGATGATCCCACCGTTTCTCGGCATCTTGAGGACATTGTAGCCGTGATGGGTCACCGCCATGAACTTGGCCAGGGCTGGATACCCGAGGATGGCATTGTACGGCAGACGGATGTGCGTGACGTCGAAGTCGATGAGCTTGGTGCGGTAGTTCTTGCGTTCCCCGAAGGTGACAGGGAGGCGGACCTTCCCTATCGGTGTAGTGGAACTGTCGGTCATTCCTGAGAAAGGCTTGGTAAGCTGAAGCTGGTCATATGGCACTTGGAGGTTGTCGAACGTGTCGATGGACAGGACGTTGAGCCTTGCGCCGCCGTCGATAAGGGTCTTGGTAACTTGCACGTTGCTGATGACTGGGGAGCAAAGCATCGGGAGGGCGCCAGCGGTAGCTGCGCACTTGAGCTGATCCGCCGAGTTGAACGTGATGGGGCACTGGGACCATCTAAGCGGGCGTGTGGCTTCAAGCTTGGGGATGACTGCATTAACTTCACGAGCAAACTGCTTGAATATACGCTGCGAGGCTGGGGCCTGGGCTCCGCCCAAATGCAAGCGATAGCACGCGGTTCCTGGAAGCCCCCAGCCCCCTCATCTTGATGGTGTTCGTCATTCCTTCTTGGCGGTGGCGGCAGCGGAGGGAGTCCGGCGTTGCCTTGAGGACGATCCTCATGAGGCTGATCCCTGCTACCTCTTGAGCACTGCGTTGGTTTTCCCCGAAGAGGAAGGGATGATGCAGCAAAGTATTTCCCTCACTTTTTGAGAACCAAGGTATCAATCCAGTAGGAGGCTATGCGCGAGTCCCTCGTACCTGCACAAAACAAATAAATCCTCGCAACCAGCACGAATAGGGGTTGTCAATCCCTACACAGCCACTTACGAGAGTGAGATCTGATAGATATGATAAGATAATATTTTTGGTATTTTTGTGATAAAGATGCAAAGTAAAATAAAGGCAAACTAAAGAGCAAAGGAAATAACTAAGTAGTAGGAGATTAATATGATAAAGATAGACCCAGGGGACATAGGTTTCACTAGTGGCTTCTCTCGAGAGCATAAGTATTCTACGGTGGGTGAACAAATTATTGTAGAGAAATTGACAGAATTGAGCATAATTATGAGAATATCTAGGCATGATCATGTATAAAGGCATCACGTCCGAGGCAAGTAGCCCATCGTTGGAATATACACGGCCATTATGAGAATACCTCGAGAGCATAAGTATTCTCGAGGGCATTTTGAGGAAGCCCATTGTTGGAATATACAAGCCAAGTTCTATAATAAAAAATTCCCACTAGTATATGAAAGTGATAACATAGGAGACTCTCTATCATGAATATCATGGTGCTACTTTGAAGCACAAGTGTGGTAAAAGGATAGTAGCATTGTCCCTTCTCTCTTTTTCTCTCAATTTTTTTTATTTGGGCATTTTCTCTTTTTTTATGGCCTCTTTTTTTTCGTCCGGACTCTCATCCCGACTTGTGGGGGAATCATAGTCTCCATCATTCTTTCCTCCCTGGGGCAATGCTCTAATAATGATGATCATCACACTTTTATTTTTCTTACAACTCAACAATTACAACTCGATACTTAGAACAAAATATGACTCTATATGAATGCCTCCGGCGGTGTACCGGGATATGCAATGACTCATGAGTGACATGTATGAAATAATTATGAACGGTGGCTTTGCCACAAATACGATGTCGACTACATGATCATGCTAAGCAATATGACAATGATGGAGTGTGTCATACTAAACGGAACGGTGGAAAGTTGCATGGCAATATATCTCGGAATGGCTATGGAAATGCCATAATAGGTAGGTATGGTGGCTGATTTGAGGAAGGTATATGGTGGGTGTATGATATCGGCGAAAGGTGCGCGGTATTAGAGAGGCTAGCAAAGGTTGAAGGGTGAGAGTGCGTATAATCCATGGACTCAACATTAGTCATAAAGAACTCATATACTTATTGCAAAAATCTACAAGTTATCAAAGAAAAGTATTACGCGCATGCTCCTAGGGGGGTAGATTGGTAGGAAATGACCATCGCTCATCCCCGACCGCCACTCATAAGCAAGACAATCAAAAAATAAATCATGCTCCGACTTCATCACATAACGGTTCACCATACGTGCATGCTATGGGACTCACAAACTTTAACACAAGTATTCTTCAAATTCACAACTACTCAACTAGCACAACTTTAATATCACCATCTTCATATCTCAAAACAATTATCAAGCATCAAACTTCTCATAGTATTCCACACACTCATAAGAAAGTTTTATTACTAATCTTGTATACCAAGCATATTAGGATTTTAAGAAAATTACCATGCTATTTAAGACTCTCAAAATAATCTAAGTGAAGCATGAGAGATCAATAGTTTCTATAAAACAAATCCACCACCGTGCTCTCAAAGATATAAGTGAAGTACTAGAGCAAAACTACATAACTCAAAAGATATAAGCGAAGCACATAGAGTATTCTAACAAATTCCAAATCATGTATGGCTATCTCAAAAGGTGTGTACAGCAAGGATAATTGTGGTAAACTAAAAAGTAAAGACTCAAATCATACAAGACGCTCCAAGCAAAACACATATCATGTGGCGAATAAAAATATAGCTCCAAGTAAAGTTACCGATAGAAGTAGACGAAAGAGGGGATGCCTTCCGGGGCATCCCCAAGCTTTGGCTTTTAGGTGTCCTTAGATTATCTTGGGGGTGCCATGGGCATCCCCAAGATTAGGCTCTTGCCACTCCTTGTTCCATAATCCATCAAATCTTTACCCAAAACTTGAAAACTTCACAACACAAAACTTAAAGTAGAAAATCCCGTGAGCTCCGTTAGCGAAAGAAAACAAAAGACCACTTCAAGGTACTGTAGTGAACTCATTATTTATTTATATTGGTGTTATACCTACTGTATTCCAACTTCTCTATGGTTTATAAACTATTTTACTAGCCATAGATTCATCAAAATAAGCAAACAACACATGAAAAACAGAATCTGTCAAAAACAGAACAGTCTGTAGTAATCTGTAGCTAGCGCAAGATCTGGAACCCCAAAAATTATAAAATAAATTGATGGACGTGAGGAATTTATATATTAATCATCTGCAAAAAGAATTAACTAAATATAACTTTCTAAATAAAAATTGCAGTAGTTCTCGTGAGCGCTAAAGTTTCTTCTTTTTTACAGCAAGTGTAACAAGACTTTCCCCAAGTCTTCCCAACGGTTCTACTTGGCACAAACACTAACTAAACACAAAAGAACACAACCTAAACAGAGGTTAGATAAATTATTTATTACTAAACAGGAGCAAAAAGCAAGGAATAAAAATAAAATTGGGTTGCCTCCCAACAAGCGCTATCGTTTAACGCCCCTAGCTAGGCATAACAAGCAAGGATAGATCTAGGTATTGCCATCTTTGGTAGGCAATCCATAAGTGGCTATCATAATAGATTCATAAGATAATTTAATTTTCTTTCTAGGAAAGTGTTCCATGCCTTTCCTTAATGAAAATTGGAATCTAATATTTCCTTCCTTCATATCAATAATTGCACCAATCGTTCTAAGGAATGGTCTACCGAGAATAATAGGACATGAAGGATTGCAATCTATGTCAAGAACAATAAAATCTACGGGCACATAATTCCTATTTGCAACAATAAGAACATCATTAATTCTTCCCATAGGTTTCTTAATAGTGGAATCCGCAAGGTGCAAGTTTAAAGAGCAATCATCAAAATCACGGAAACCTAACAAATCACACAAAGTCTTCGGAATTGTGGAAACACTAGCACCCAAATCACATAAAGCATAGCATTCATGATCTTTAATTTTAATTTTAATAGTTGGTTCCCACTCATCATAAAGCTTTCTAGTGATAGAAACTTCCAATTCATGTTTTTCTTCATAAGATTGCATCAAGGCATCAACGATATGTTTAGTAAACGCTTTATTTTGACTATAAGCATGAGGAGAATTTAGCACGAATTGCAAAAAGGAAATACAATCAATCAAAGAGCAATTTTCATAGTTAAATTCCTTGAAATCCATAATAGTGGGTTTAGCATCTAGGGTTTTAATTTCTTCAATCCCACTTTTATCAATTTTAGCATCAAGATCAAAAAATTCCGAATTCTTGGAACACCTTCTAGGTAAAGGTGGATCATATCAGCCCCATCATAATCAAGATTCATATTTCAAAACAAAGATTTAATAGGGGACACATCAATAACTTTTAGATCTTCATCTTTATTTTCATAGGAACTAGAAGAACACGCTCTTATAAAGGCATCTTTCTTAGCATGCATCCTAGCGGTTCTTTCTTTGCACTCATCAATGGAAATTCTCATGGCTTTGAGAGACTCATTGATATCATGCTTAGGTGGAATAGATCTAAGTTTCAAAGAATCAACATCAAGAGAAATTCTATCAACGTTCCTAGGAATTCTTTAAAATTCAATCAAAGCATTAAAATTCTTTTGCGAAGTAATAAATTCTTTAATATTAGATTCAAAATCAGAGGGCATCTTATTATAATTTACATAGGAATTGTTGTAGGAATTACCATAATTATTAGAGGGATTACTAGGATAAGGCCTAGGATTAAAATTTCGTCTATACGCGTTGTTACCAAAGTTGTTCCTACCAACAAAGTTCACATCCATAGATTCATCATTATTCTCAATCAAAGTAGACAAGGGCATATCACTAGGATCATAAGAAACACTCTTATTAGCAAATAATTTCATAAGTTCATCCATCTTTCCACTCAAAACATTAATTTCTTCTATCGCATGCACCTTTTTATTAGTAGATCTTTCAGTATGCCATTGAGAATAATTAGCCATAATATTATCTAGGAGATTAGTAGCTTCTCATAATGTGATTTCCATAAAAGTGCCTCCCGCGGCCGAATCTAAAAGATTTCTAGAAGCAAAATTCAATCTGGCATAAAAAATTTGTATAATCATCCACAAATTCAAACCATGAGTAGGGCAATTATGTATCATTAGTTTCATTATCTCCCAAGCTTGTGCAACATGTTCATGATCAAGTTGCTTAAAATTCATAATATCGTTTCTCAGAGAGATGATCTTAGCGGTAGGAAAATACTTAGAGATAAAAGCATCTTTGCACTTATTCCATGGATCAATACTATTTTTAGGCAAAGACGAAAACCAAGCTTTAGCACGATCTCTAAGTGAAAAAGGAAATAGATTCAATTTAACAATATCATTATCCACATCTTTCTTCTTTTGCATATCACACAAATCAACGAAGCTATTTAGATGGGTAGCAGCATCTTCACTAGGAAGGCTGGAAAATGGATCTTTCATGACAAGATTTAGTAAAGCAGTATTAATTTCACAAGATTCAGCATCGGTAAGAGGAGCAATCGGAGTGCTAATAAAATCATTGTTGTTGGTATTGGTGAAGTCACATAATTTAGTATTATCTTGAGCCATCGTGACAAGCAAGCAAACTAACACACAAGCAAACAAAAAGCAAGCGGGCAAAAAGAGGCAAATAGAGAAAGAGATGGAGGATAGAGAGAGAGGGCGAATAAAATGGCAAGGATGAAGTGGGGGAGAGGAAAACGAGAGGCAAATGGCAAATAATGTAATGCGGGAGATATGGGTATGTGATGGGTACTTGGTATGTTGACTTTTGCGTAGACCTCCCTGGCAACGGCGCCATAAATCCTTCTTGCTACCTCTTGAGCACTGCGTTGGTTTTCCCCGAAGAGGAAGGGATGATGCAGCAAAGTAGCATAAGTATTTCCCTCGGTTTTTGAGAACCAAGGTATCAATCCAGTAGGAGCCTACGCGCGAGTCCCTCGTACCTGCAAAAAACAAATAAATCCTCGCAACCAACGCGAATAGGGGTTGTCAATCCCTACACGGCCACTTACGAGAGTGAGATCTGATAGATATGATAAGATAATATTTTTGGTATTTTTGTGATAAAGATGCAAAGTAAAATAAAGGCAAAGTAAAGAGCAAAGGAAATAACTAAGTAGTAGGAGATTAATATGATAAAGATAGACCCGGGGGCCATAGGTTTCACTAGTGGCTTCTCTCGAGAGCATAAGTATTCTACGGTGAGTGAACAAATTACCATTGAGCGATTGACATAATTGAGCATAATTATGAGAATATCTAGGCATGATCATGTATATAGGCATCACGTCCGAGACAAGTAGACCGACTCCTACCTGCATCTACTACTATTACTCCACTCATCGACCGCTATCCAGCATGCATCTAGAGTATTAAGTTAAAAATAGAGTAATGCCTTAAGCAAGATGACATGATGTAGAGGGATAAACACATTCAATATGATGAAAACCCCATCTTGTTATCCTCGATGGCAACAATACAATGTGTGCCTTGCTCCCCCTACTGTCACTGGGAAAGGACACCGCAAGATTGAACCCAAAGCTAAGCACTTCTCCCATTGCAAGAAAGATCAATCTAGTAGGCCAAACCAAACTGATAATTCGAAGAGACTTGCAAAGATAACCAATCATACATAAAATAATTCAGAGAAGATTGAAATATTGTTCATAGATAGACTTGATCATAAACCCACAATTCATCGGTCTCAACAAACACACTGCAAAAAGAAGATTACATCGAATAGTTCTCCACAAGAGAGGGGGAGATCATTGTATTGAGATCCAAAAAGAGAGAAGAAGCCATCTAGCTAATAACTATGGACCCGTAGGTATGAGGTAAACTACTCACACTTCATCGGAGGGGCTATTGTGTTGATGTAGAAGCCCTCCGTGATCGATGCCCCCTCCGGTGGAGCTCCGGAACAGGCCCCAAGATGGGATCTCGTGGATACAGAAAGTTGCGGCGATGCAATTAGGTTTTTGGCTTCGTATCTGATCTTTTGGGGGTACGTAGGTATATATAGGAGGAAGGAGTACGTCGGTGGAGCAACAGGGAGCCCACGAGGGTGGAGGGCGCGCCTGGGGGGGTAGGTGCGCCCCCCTACCTCATGGCATCCTCTTTTGTGTCTTGACGTAGGGTCCAAGTCTCCCGGGTCTTGTTTGTTGAGAAAATCACGTTCCCGAAGGTTTCATTCCGTTTGGACTTCGTTTGATATTCCTTTTCTTCGAAACCCTAAAACAGGCAAAAAACAGCAATTCTGGGCTGGGCCTTCGGTTAATAGGTTAGTCCCAAAAATAATATAAAAGTGGATAACAAAGCCCAATAATGTCCAAACCAGTAGATAATATAGCATGGAGAAATCAAAAAGTATAGATATGTTGGAGATGTATCAATCCCTCCAGGCGCCCTCGCGAGGCAGATCCTGCTAGCGGTCCTCACGAGACCGGTCGCGCCACTCCTAGTGCGGGCCACGGTCGTCCCAGCATCCGCCATGATGTCCTCCTCCTCGGTCGTAGCCCCGGTCGCCGCGCTCGGGGCGTCGACCGAAGCGTCCTTCACAAATGGCTCTGAGCTCTTGACAGTCGCTGGTGTTGTTGGTATTCAGGTTGTGGAAGGCACAGAACGGACGGCTGCTCTTGGATGACTTTGGTTGGTCTCTGCCATGCTTGGTGTCTGGTTCCGCTGTGAGGACGGCTGCTCCCTTGCACTTCACGTCCTTGGCCTTGGCTTTCTTCTCCTCCGGGTCTGTGGCTGGGAGCTCGAGGAGGGAGAGGCACCCCTCCTCAGCTCTTACGCACTTGGTCGCCAGGTTGAACAATTCCAGGGACGTGCACAGCTCCTTGTGGATAGCGAGCTCTTCCTTCATCTTGACGTCACGGACGCCATCAGAGAACACATAGATGATGGCCTTGTTCGTCACCTTGGGGATCTTGAGGCGGACGTTGTTGAAGCGATGGATGTACTTCTGGAGGGTCTCACCCGGTTGCTGCCTGACGCGGCGCAGGTCACCCGCAGCCGGCGGGCGATCGCGAGTGCCCTCGAAGTTGGCGACGAAGCGGTTCCGCATCTCATCCCAGGAGGAGATCGAGCCCGGTGGCAGGTTCAGGAGCCAGGAGCGGGCGCCATTCTTGAGAGCCATGGGAAACCAGTTCGCCATGACTTTCTTGCCGCCATTGGCTGCTTCAATGCTCAGCTCGTAGAGCTGCAAGAACTCCGCAGGGTCGGGGGTGCGGTCGTAGTGAGGAGGAAGATCCGGCTTGAACTTGCCCGGCCAGGCGATGCTACTTAGCTCGGGGGGAAAGCGCGGCAGCCGGCTATGGTCACTGGGGCCCGCCTTGGGGGTGGAGCTTGGTCTTGATGGGGTCCGTGCCCTACCACTATAGGTGGTGTGCGGTCTTGCCGCCGCAACCGGTCCTGGCGCGCTGGCCCGAGGAGCGGCGGAGCATTTTCTTGCGGTTGAGAGACTTCTTGACAGCTTCTTTCTTCACGCGCGTGTGCGGGACGCGGCAGGTCACGTCGTGGAACCGCACGCCTTGGCGCCGTCTTGGGGCAGAGGTGGTGGAGGCGCTCCGTGAGCTACGTCGCCCGTAGCTGGCGGAGGGTGAGGCGAAGAGAGGGACGGCGCAGGGGAGCCCCTGCGATGCGGACAAGCTCGGCGATGCGGTCGAGCCAGTCCTCGTAGAGGTCGTCGACCGGTCGGTAGCGCAGGAGCTCGTGCGCCATGAGGAACGTGGCCCGTGCGTCCATGGGAGGGCGACATGCATGGGAAGAAGAACCGACGGGGTCAGCGATGGAGTGGCGGTGCGGCTGTCCCGCCGCACCGAGGGGTGCAGCGAGGATGCTTGCTGCTCATTCCCCGCCGGGCCGGTGGCGGCGTTGGCGGCAGACGATGGGGAACGACGAGGTGGCCCATCGATGGGGGCCGTCTGAGCGACACAGGCGGCGAGGGCAGCCCGGCGCTCAGCACGAGCGCGGCACGCGTCTGCCATGGAGATGACGGAGCAACATGGCGCGGAGCGACGGAAGGAAGCTTCGGTGCACCCCTACGTGGCGCGCCAAATGTCGGATCACGGGTTCAGGCAAAACCCTCGAGGTTTGAACACTGGGGTGTGCGCGAAGGTTTTCTCCCTATCGATCCACGCCCTAGCTCGCTAAGATCTCGCAGATGAACTCCACGAACTTGCAACACAAAGACACAAGATTTATACTGGTTCGGGCCACTGTTGTGGTGTAATACCCTACTCCAGTGTGGTGGCGGTGGATTGCCTCATGGGCTGATGATGAACAGTACAAGGGGAAGAACAGCCTCTTGAGGTTGAGGTGTTCTTATGCTTGGCGAACTTGTGTGGGTGAGATGCCTCTGAATGAGTTCTCCCTTTTCTCTCTTTTTTTTCGTCGTCCCTATTGTGGTGGCTAGTTCTACTTATATAGGACCTGGTCCTCTCCAACAAAATATTGAGCGGGAAGGGAGCCAACAACGGCCAATTTGAAAGGGGACATCTAGTACGGCTTATCCTGACAAAAGTAGTCTTCGCCTACAAAAGGCTCTGGTGGTGACGCCGTCTTGGGCTCCGTGGTGACCTCCGTCTTGCCGTCTTGCTGGTCTTGGTCTCGTTGCACCGATATAGAAACATTTTTTTGTGCCTCGGTACTCCGCGCCTGCGCTTGCCCCCTTGGCACCAAAGAGGAAGCAAGGACGCTGCGTGCGTCGGCACCCGCCTGGCGCCCACCTGGTCTCGATCGTCGTGGCTCACGTCACGAGGACCTCGCGAGGTTTGCCTTGCCTTGATCTCTCTACCCCTCGTGAGCCTGCCTGGCGAGGCCGCTCCTGAGGAGGTCTTGCATCATCCGCCTCGCGAGGGTCTTGAATACAACATCGATGAAGATGGGTCATACAGACCTGCTAGCTCAGCCACATCGTGGGCCGCAGGCAGGCAAGTCTGGGGATCCCCGTTCCCAGAACGCCAACAACAGACTTGAAGCGAAAGCCGACGTGGGTGTAGACCACGACCTGACTAACCACACAAGTCCCTAGTTCAGGTTTATCGCCAATTCAGGTTCCATCCGAATGGAGTCCGGTCGAGGTTTCCACTTACGGCCCTGAACGATGTGTGCAGGGTTCCCGAGGCACCAAACGGGCGGCTCGGTACACCGGGCACGTGCCTACCGCATCACAGCCCACCCCTCGGGTCAGTGCTGCGCAGGGCCTCCAGCATACTAAAACACACCAGAAACTACTTGCAACTCCTAGACAGAGGACAGGGACGGTTAATAAGTCGAGCAGGGTCATATTTCAGGGCCCAACATGTGGTAGTTGTTGTTCATGGATCACAAACACAGAACTCAGTTCCTGAGGACAGCTTCAGTGAGACAACCCACCATGTACTCCAACATGGCCTCTCACCGCTACCTTTACCAAATCGTGTTCACACACTTAGCTCTCAACAGTAGGACATGTTCATCACATTCCAATTCATCCCCGATGAATCGGACCTGACTCAACTCTAACCAGTAGCAGGCATGACAAACAAGCATGAATGAGTAGGCACATCAGGGCTCAAACAACTCCTACTCATGCTAGTGGGTTTCATCTATTTACTGTGACAATGACAGGTCATGCAGAGGAAAGGGGTTCAACTACCACAGCATGTAACAGTTAAATCGTTGTTGTCCTAATGCAGTAAAAGAGAGCAGGAGCGAGAGAGTGGGATTGCATCGGAATGAACAAGGGGGTTTTGCTTGCCTGGCACTTCTGAAGATAGTATAGTTCTTCATCGGTGTCATTGATCTCATCGTCGGAACCACATCTACCGAGAGGAAACAAACACCGGCAAACAAGAAAGAACACAATCAATGCAATGCAACAATATGATGCATGAATATGGCATGGCAACATGTTGTGATTTGAGCTAGTGCAACTAGAACAGAAGGGTTTGATCTTATTTGAACCAAGGGTTCAAATTCAAACTCAAGTTATGAACTCGTATAATGCATTCTCATGTTTTGATCTAAAAAGCAGGGTTAAGTTTCATTATCATGCATTAAACCAGTACAGATGGAAAGATTGGATTTTTCTTATCATTTTTCATATATAATTTATTTCATTTGGAGTTACGGTTGAATTTCTATGAATTTTAGAAGTTTATAACATTTTCTGAAATAAATAAACCATTTAAGATTTATTTAAATTCCAGAAAAGAATAACTGCGTCAGCATGACGTCACTGTGATGTCAGCGGTCAACAGGGCTGGTCTAGGTCAAACCTGACCAGTGGGACCCCCATGTCAGTGGTTGTGGCTTTAATTAAAAAGGTTTGAACACAAACCATGGATTAACTTGGCAGTGGGTCCCAGTGTCAGTGGCATAGTGTTAAGTTAGTGGGGGGATTAACCTCTAATAGTGGCAATCAGCACTAATTATAACCCTAAACTAATTCAGTCAAAGGCCGGCCCCACATGTCATGGACATAGGGGGCCCAGACATGGTCAAAGTGGGTCAAACCCACCTGCGTTCAGCCGCCGGCGGGGTCAAACGCGGTGGAGGCATCGGAAACTCTCCTCCGGCAACCAAACATGTGGGCACTCGTCTGCATCGAGTGGTGCGGGTGGAAGGAGCTGGGGTGGCCGGGATCTTCGCTGGCGTGGAGCTTAGCGGTTGCCGGAGCTCGGGCACACACGGGCACGACGTTGTGGTGAGCAGCAGGACGGGTGGTGGGTTGCTATGGTCATCTGAGGATGCGCTGAGCATGATTGTGTGCTCGGCTTCGAGCTACGTGGACTCCAG
This sequence comes from Triticum dicoccoides, assembly GCF_002162155.2. Classification (NCBI taxonomy): domain Eukaryota; kingdom Viridiplantae; phylum Streptophyta; class Magnoliopsida; order Poales; family Poaceae; genus Triticum; species Triticum dicoccoides. The sequence goes on along the minus strand of NC_041390.1, from coordinate 334,414,429 downwards.
CCACGGCGGTGACGAAGCATAACGGCGGCGAGCTTCGGCCGGGGAGGCCAGTGAGGCTAGAGGAGGAAACGGACAGAGGGGATAGAGGCTTTGGGAGCAGGAGCTCACAGTGAGTCGAACGGGAGGGTCAGCGAGCTCAGGGAGGCACCGGAGGTAGCAAATCGACGGCGATGATCTTCGGTGGCCGACGAGGGGAACGGTAGTGCAGGCGGCATCCAGGGGCTTCCGGCGTCGGGCGGATCGGTGAGGAGGAATAGAAGGACTAGGCGGAGCTCGTGGCAGCACCAGGGGTGCAAGGGAGAGGAGGCAGCCATGGCTACGATGATCGGCGTCGGCGAGCTCGCTCGGGCCCGAGGTGTCGAGCGAGAGAGAGGAGGGGATGAGGACGAGGAAGTGGGTGAGAAACTCCGGGGTGATGTGTGGCGTCGTCCAGACGCGTCGGGGCAGCGGCAGGAAGCAGGAGGTGGCGGGGCGCGTGCTCGCGCGCGCTGTCCTCCTGGCGGGAGGTAGGTGGTGACCGCCAGAGGCCAGTGGGCTGGGCCTCTGCTGGGCCGCCAGGTAAGCCCAGGTGAGGTTCCTCTCTCTCCTTGCTTTCTGTCTTTCATTTCTCTTTTCTATTTCTCTGTATTTTGATTTGATTTAAAACATCAAATCATTTTTTTAACTTTCTGTAAATTGTTATGTGAGCTCAGAAGCTAGTCCAAGGTCATAGGCAACTTACAAAAATATTTGAACTTTATTTCTTATATAATATAAATAAATCCAACTCAAATATGTCATTGATTTAATTCAAAGGCCCGATATAAATATTTTTGTGATTCCAAAAATATTGATTTGAATTTTACCTCTTACCAATATTTTCACAGAGTAATAGGAACATTTCCTTGGACTCATTTTATGAGAATTAAATGTTGATTATTTTTGAACTTCTTTCTGAGGGTTTCAAAAAACCTCAATTCAACTTTCAGAAACTTTAGACATGATGCATGAGTGCAAATGCAACTATTACACTCAGATATTCTAGGGCTGTGACACACTGTACTTACATTAACACCTACTCCCTCCATCCCATAATATAAGAAAGTTTTGTACAGTACACCAGTGTTCAAAACACTCTAATATTATGGGAAGAGGGATTGGTTCATTGTGTAGTGATGCGGCTTGAAGCTACGTCGGTATTTCCCTAAAAAGGAAGGGGTGATGCAGCATAGCGACGGTAGGTATTTCCCTTGGTGATGAAACCAAGATTATCGAACCAGCAAGAGAACTAAGCAACAACACGTAAATGGCACCTGCACAGAAATTACAAATACTCGCAACTTGACATATTAAAGGGGTTGTCAATCCCTTTCGGTAACGGTGCCAGAAATTGGCAAACGGACGTGAATAAATTGTAGTAGATTGATAGATCGAACGCCAAATAAAATAAATGAGAATAAATTGCAGCAAGGTATTTTTGTATTTTTGGGTTTAATAGATCTGAAAATAAAAGGTAAATAAAATAGATCGCAAAGGCAAATAATATGAGAATGAGACCCGGGGGCCGTAGGTTTCACTAGTGACTTCTCTCGAGAAAAATAGCAAACGATGGGTAAACGAATTACTGTTGGGAAATTGATAGAACTTCAAATAATCATGACGATATCTAGGCAATGATCATTATATAGGCATCACATCCAAGATTAGTAGACCAACTCCTACTTGCATCTACTACAATTACTCCACACCTCGACCGCTATCCAGCATGCATCTAGTGTATTAAGTTCATGGATAAATGGAGTAATGCAATAAGAACGATGACATGATGTAGACAAGATCTATTTATGTAGAAATAGAACCCATCGTTTTATCCCTAGTAGCAACGATACATACGTGTTGGTTCCCCTACTATCACTAGGATCAAGCACCGTAAGATCTAACCCACTACAAAGCACATCTTCCCATTGCAAGATAAATATATCAAGTTGGACAAACAAAACCGAAAGATCACAGAAGAAATACGAGGCTATAAGCAATCATGCATATAAGAGATCAAAGAAACTCAAATAACTTTCATGGATAAAAAGAGATAGATCTGAACATAAACTCAAAGTTCATTGGATCCCAACAAACACACCGCAAAAGAGTTACATCGTATGGATCTCCAAGAGACCATTGTATTCAGAAGCAAGTGAGAGAGAGGAAGCCATCTAGCTACTAACTATGGACCCGAAGGTCTACAATGAACTACTCACGCTTCATCGGATAGGCACCAATGGAAGTGGTGAACCCCTCCGTGATGGTGTCTAGATTGGATGTGGTGGTTCTGGACTTTGCGGCGGCTGGAATTGATTTTCGTCCACTCCCCTAGGGTTTCTGGAATATTGGGGTATTTATAGAGCAAAGAGGCGGTCTCGGGGGCACCCGAGGTGGGCACAACCCGAGGTGGGTTGTGCTCCCCTCGGAGCACCCCCCAGGCACTTCTCCGGCCCATTGGGTGTCTTCTGGTCCCAAAAAATCCACAAAAAGTTTCATTGTGTTTGGACTCCGTCTGATATTGATTATGTGTGATGTATAAAACATGTAAAAAATAGCAACTGACACTTGGCACTATGTCAACAGGTTAGTACCAAAAAATGATATAAATGATTATAAAACATCCAAGATTGATAATAAACAGCATGGAACAATCAAAAATTATAGATATGTTGGAGACGTATCAGCATCCCCAAGCTTAATTCCTGCTCGTCCTCGAGTAGATAAATGATAAAAACAGGATTTTTGATGTGGAATGATGCCTAACATGTCATGTCATATTCTTTTCTTTATAGCATGGACATTTTGACTTTTATATTGTTCAAAGCAATAGTCTAGTTTTGACATGATAACTTAAATACTCAAGCATATCAACAAGCAACCATGTCTTTCAAAATATCAACGCTGAAATAGGCTATCCCTAGACCATGATGCTCAATCATTGATCCATTCATGAAACACACTCGCATATTAACTACACCCAATGCTCAAGTACGATCATAGTGCCTCCTAGTTGGTGCTTTTATAAGAGAAGATGGAGACTCAAATTCAAAAATAAAAATTGCATAAAGTAAAAGAAAGGCCCTCCGCAGAGGGAAGTAGGGATTTATAGAGGTGCCAGAGCTCAAAGCGAAATTTGAGAGATAAAAACATTTTGAGAGGCAAACTTTTCCCACCAATGAAAACGACTTAGAGTTCCAAACATTTTCCATGCTAGATGTATCATAGGTGGTTCCCAAACAGAAATTAAAGTTTATTCCTTTTTCCACCATACTTTCACTTTCCATGGCTAACCGTATCCACGGGTGCCTTCCATACCAACACTTTCCAAGGAATTTATAATTTGACAACATAAAGTAAATTCATTTTTTCATTTCGGGACTGGGCATCCCTAATACCTTTGCCTTACTCTCGTGCAATTACAAGTGAATAAACACTCATCGTGAGAATAACACATCTAGCATGAAAATATTAGCCACCCATCACCGCCTCGCGATCAGTACGAGCACACAAAAGAGAAATTTATTTTGAATATTAGAGATGGCACATACAAATTTGCTTAGAACAGCAAAATAATACCGCATATAGGTAGATATAGTGGACTCATGTGGAAAAACTCGTTTAAAGGATTTTGGATGCACAAGTAGTGATCATACTAAGTGCAAAATGAAGTATAGCAAAATATTGAGAAGCGACCAACCAAGAAATGAATAATCTCATAAGCGAGCATTAAGCATAATTAACACCGAATAATGCACCACAAGTAGGATGTAATTTCATTGCACAACTACTGACTTTCATGCTTGCATAGGGAATCACAAACCTTAACACCAATATTCTTACTAAAGCATAATTACTCATCAACATGACTCACATATCACATCATCATATCTCAAAACTATTACTAAGAATGAAGTTTATTTTGTCCAATGATCTTCATGAAAGTTTTTATTTTATCCTTCTTGGATATCTATCACTTTGGGACTAATTTTCATATGTTGCTTTTGATATGATCAAACAAATATAAGTGAAGATCATGAGCATAATATTTTTCTCTCTCAAATTAATTTAAGTGAAGCAAGAGATAATTTCTTGAAAAATTGACTAACTCTCAAATAAATCAAAGTGAAGCAAGATAGCAATTCTAACAATTCATGACATAATTTTGGCTCTCTCAAATAGGTGTGTCCATCAAGGAATCAAGACTAAAAACACAAAACAAACCTAGAAAATACTCATATCATACAAGACGATCCAAGCAAAACACATAGTACGTGATGAATAAAAATATAGCTTCGAGTAAAATACCAATGGTCATTAGAAGACAGAGGGGATGTCACTCGGGGCATCCCCAAGCTTAGTGCTTGCTTCTCTTTCAATAATAACTTGGGGTGCCATGGGCATCCCCAAGCTTAGGCTCTTCTTACTCCTTATTCCTTCATCCATCGCAAGATAACCCAAAACTTGAAAACTCCAATCACACAAAACTCAACAAAACTTTCATGAGATCCGTTAGTATAATCAAACAAATTACTATTATAAGTGCTATTGAAAACCAATTCATATTTTATTCTTGCATTATATCTACTATATTCCAACTTTTCTATGGGAAAAACTCATAAAGGAAAACCATAGAATCATCAAAACAAGCACACAACGCAAAGAAAACAGAATCTGTCAAGAACAGAACAGTCTGTAGCAATCTGGATATTTCGAACACTTGTGTAACTTCAAAAATGTTGAGAAATTAGGAAAACCTTAGAAATTTGTATATTAATCTTATGCAAACAGAATTGATATTTTATCACGCCCTGGTTAGAAAATGAGAATTGTTTTCGTGAGCGCGAAAGTTTCTGTTTTTCAGCAAGATCAAACAACTATCACCCAAGAAGATCCTAAAGGCTTTACTTGGCACAAACACTAATTAAAACACAAAAAACACAATCATAACAGTAGCATAATTGTTCTAACACTCAAGAAAAAAAATAAAAAAGCAAAAATAAATTTTATTCATTGGGTTGCCTCCCAACAAGCGCTATCGTTTTACGGCCCTAGCTAGGCATAAGATTTCAACGATGCTCACACGAAAAATAAGAATTGAAACACAAAGAGAGAATCATGAAACATATGACAAACATATTTAATTCTAACATACTTCCTATGCATCGGAATTTTATAAGCAAACAAATCATCGAGGCAAGAAATATCTAGCATATGCAAGGAAGAAGAAAGAAACAATAACAATCTCAACATAACAAGAGGTAATTTAGTAACATGAAAATTTCTACAACCATATTTCCCTCTATCAATATAATTACATGTAGGATCATAATCAAATTCAACAATATAGCTATCATATAAAATATTCTCTTCATGATCCACATGCATAAAAGTTTTATAATCTTCCAAGATAATGGGATTAATATCAACTAAAGTCATGACCTCTCCGAACCCACTTTTATCAAAAAAAATCATAAGATTTAACACTCTGCAAATATGTGGGATTATTTTTACCTAGAGTTGACACTCTTTCGAACCCACTTCCGATATTATTGCAAACATATTCATCATGAGGCTTAAATAAACTATCAAGATCATAAGAACCATCATCACCCCAATCATGATCATTGCAATAAGTAGCGATCATAACAAAACAAGAATCCCCAAGCTTGGGGTTTGTATATCATTGACATTAAAAGAGTTTATAATAATATTATTGCAATCAAGCTTTTGTTTCAAGGGGCTATCACGAACCACCTTATAAATTTCTTCTTTTAACACTTCATCACAATTTTCAGATTCACGAATCTCAAGCAAAACTTCACAAAGATAATCAAGTGCACTCAACTCACTAACAATTGGTTCAACATAATCAGATCTTTTGAAAAGATTAGCAATTGGATGAAGATCCATATCAATAGATTTTTAGCAAGCGAAGATGTAAGCAAATAGAAGGCACATGGTAACACAAGCAAAGGTAGCAAACAATATTGTAACCAAAAAAAGATTGATCTAACGAGAAAACAGCGAATGAAAAAGAAGTCAAATGAAACGGGAAATTTTTGTGAAGTGGGGGAGAGGAAAACGAGAGGCAGATGGCAAATAATGTGTAAGTGCATCTAGTGCCACCCCTAGTTTGTTTTGGAGTATTGACGACAAACCTGGTTGAGGGATAATGTGTTTGTGAGAATTGCAGGATAACACAGGTAGTAGTCCCTCATTGATTCGGTTTACCTACCGTAGATAACCCCTACAAATGTGTGAAGACAATGGTGGTCTGTGAAGAGTTTTCACATTGAAGACTATGACATAAGAAGACATCGTATGAAGACTATGGATTGCGAAGACATAGTTGTTTCATAGTTTCCTTTTGTTCTTTGTTGAGTCATAGGAACCACCATACTGTTAAGTGGGCTCCAAGTGAACAAAGTCAGAGTGACTGAAGTGATGCTCAACCAAATCCTATGTCTTCGAGCGAAGACGATGAGAGCAAATCTTATCCATAGCTGGATAAGTGAGCTTTACTTGTAGCCCAAGTCAAGCTGTCGCGTGTGTTTGAAATCGGACCATTAGACACGTGTCAGTTCCTTAGTGACCCAGTGTCATTTCAGACAAATCAGGTGGGGTTGCCTCATGGCTATAAATAGCCCACCCCCTACACCATAAATTGCTGGCTGCTCAGAGTTAGTGCACAGCTTTTGTCGTTTGAGAGCAACCCACCTCGAAGCCTTTGAGAGAGAAATCCTTGCGAAGACAAAGCCCTAAACACCCCGAGCCAAAAGAGTGTTAGGCATCACTGAAGTCTTTCTGTCTGCGTGATCTGACGACTTATTACACTTGATGACTGTGAATCCTCCAGCCGGTTAGGCGTCGCGTTCTGAGCATCCAAGAGTCATTGTGGATCGCCGATGAACGAAGTCTATGAAGGTTTGGAAGTCTACCTTGTAGACTTACCAGAGTGATTGGGCGAGGACTGTGTGTCCTTAGATCAAGGGGAATAAGGTGAAGATGTGGTCTTCTGAGTTGAATCTCAGCCTCCCTAACCAGATGTACAGTTGTCACAGCAACTGGAACTGGTCCATCAAATACCTTTCCTCACCAAGCAACTGGATCTATCCTTACCTCTCTCTTTACTTACAGTTTGTCTTTGTGAAGTCATTGTCTGCTTGCATGATCTGATTGACTTCACTGAGTGAAGACTGTTGATTGATTGGTTTCATACTATCTTCCATCTTGATCCATACTACCTAGCTGCTGATAGTCTCCGTACTTTCACTTCATTGCTTACTTGACTATGGCTTGTCTAGTGTAGTCTACCTTCCGCTTCATGTTAATAGGTTCATTTCTATTGTTTGTCTTCAAAACCCCCGTGTATTGAAGACTTCCATAAAAATTGCCTATTCACCCCCCCCCCATCTAGTCGATAACTAGCACTTTCAATTGGTATCAGAGCAAGGTGCTCCCTTGTTTTGTGTGATTCGGTTTAACCACCTGGAGTTTTAGCTATGTCGACTGCAGGGATAATCAAAGTCTCCGCTGCATGCACTTTCTTCGATGGCACTCATTACCCTTACTGGAAGAATAAGATGCGCATGCATCTTGAAGCCATTGATGTCGATCTATGGTATGTCGTCAAGAACGACGTTCCCAAGGCGGTGAAGGCGTCACCCTAGCTGATGTCAAGAAGTTCATTCAACTGTATTCTACTGCCAAGAACATCATCTGTGGTCATCTAACCAAAGGATAGTATGGTCGTGTGAGTGCTCTGGAAACTGCGAAGCTAGTCTGGGACTGGCTCTCCAAGGTCAATGAAGGCGTCTCAACCCAGAGAGACTCAAGGATCGGTGTTCTTCGTAATCTCTTCAACCGCTTCAAGAGAAATGACAGTGAGAATGTTCAGCTGACGTTTGATCGCCTTACTAACATCACAAATGAGCTTCATGCACTCGGCGCCACTGAGATCACCAAGCATGAAATCTTCAAGACACTCTTGAGATCACTTGACAGCTCATTTGACACCCCGGCCCTGATGATTCAAGAACAACATGACTTCAAGACTCTCGATCCATCTGACATACTTGAAAGGCTAAACACACATGAGGTCCAGCTATCTGAGAAAAGAGATATATATATATATGGTCCCAACTATGGCCGAGCTCGCGCTTTGAAGGAAAAGGTTGTTTCCTCATCTGAAGAAGAATCTGACTGCAGTTCTGAGGATCCTGAAGACATTGGAAAGGAACTTGCCATGCTCGTGAAGAAGTTGCAAAGGTTCACCAGGAAGAAAGGCTCCAGGCAGTCTTCAAGATCCAGCTCAAGAAATTATGAAGCTTCCTCCCGTGACTACAAGAAGAGAACGTGCCACAAGTGCAAGAAACCTGGTCACTACATCTCTGAATATCCTCAATGGGGTAATGAGAACAAGAAGAAGAAGAAGAGCAAGGAATATGAGTCTGATGACAAGAAGAAGAAGAAGAAGAAGAAGAAGAAGAAATCATCAAAGTCTTCTTCCAATTCTTCGTCGAAGTCTTCATCACACAAGAAGAGCTCATCTAGCAAGGGTCGTGTGTTTGTTGGCAAGGAAATGGATTCAGAGGAGGAGTTTGCATCTAAGGAGGTGGAGATGGAGTCTGAAGAGGAATGTGATTCAGGCGTGGCAAGCATGGCTTTAGCTTCAGCATACATCACCAAGTCCATCTTCGATACTGAAGACGATGGCCTCTTCACCACCTACTGCTTCATGGCACGTGGTGCCAAGGTAAACTCACGCGATGCTCACTATCAAACATCTAGTGAAGATGACTCTGCATGTAAATCTAAACCTAGCTACAAAACACTTGCTAAAATTGCAACACAGTGACAGACTGCTATGGAACATATTAAAAACTGTTAGACAAAAGCGATGACCTGTTGGACACGGAAATGACTCGAACTCAGTCCTTAATTGAAGACATTAAAAATATTCATGTTAAGTACGAGGAACTTGAAAGTCGTCATGAAATGCTCTCAACAATCATGAAAAGCTTTCCAATGATTACCTTCAAAGGAAGCAAGAACTTGAGAAATTGAGAGCGGCTCATGAAGATCTTCAAAAGGAGAACGAGTCACTTCGCGCTCAACAGATCAGTCCCGCTCAGGAAGGATTTGAACCACCATGTCTAAAATGCCTTGAGCGTGATAAAGCTACTTCTGTTGCTGGATGTTCTACTGCTACTATTGTTGACATATCTTCAACTGCTGATGTGGTAACTAAACTCTCTGCTGAGGATACCACTACTATTGTTGATCAGAATGGCAGGTTGAAGATATTGCTTGAGACAGGAATGTACAAAAGTCTCAAAGGGCATCAGACACTATGTGATGTCCTCAAGAAATAGATTCTGAACCGAAACCCTAGGAAAGAGGGTGTTGGCTTCAAAAGGAAAATGAACGTTGATGGTTCTTACTGGAAGCCTGATCAGTACCCCAAAACCACATGGGTTGCTACAAAGGGACCTTCAGTGGATTCATCTACCTTATCTGGCTTAACTTGTGCTAACCCGATTATCATTGACGAATCCTTTGATGCAAACTATAAACTGTTCAAGAATCAGAATGGTGAAGTGTTTGTCAGGTATATTAGTACTAACTGCAGGAATGGACCACCTTTGAAGAAGATCTGGGTGCCCAAGAGTTGTCTTGAAAATCTTTAGGTGAATGTCATCATGACACCACCTGGGATGAAGACAAACCCCAGACCAAAGGCTTCACATGGTCCAAAGGCTTCATACGGACAGAGGACTCACCAGAGTCACCTAACGCAAATGTTTTGCAGGGAAACCATACTCAGGCCTATGAATATGAGCGTGTTTCATCAAACCGCCATGTTCATAAGAACAACAACTATTCTTCTTATTCTTATGAGTATTATTCACCTCCTGCAAGACTATTTGCTAGGGCTCCAAAGCCAAAGTTCTCAGATGCTGCACTTAGACTCATTGCTTCGAAGCCACCCCTAAAGATGTGGGTGGTTAAGAAAACTTAACTCTCTTTTGCAGGGAAGGGTCTCTAGTCAGAAATCAAAGGCGTCAGATGCTATTGCTGGAGACCTAAAACATCTTGTGGGGCGCAAGATAAAATGCCCAAATGGTCTTATTATGTATTTCGTTCCTGAATCGCTTGCCATTCATCCTATCAGTCCTAACCTGGATCTGAGCTTTCATAATCCACTTGCTCGTCAAATGTTTATGCTTCACAATACTCTTCGTGAAGCCTATCCCCCTAACTGAACTGTAGGGTATGACACCAGCTAATTCAGAATGGATTATTGATAGTGGATGCACTAACCACATGACTGGCGATCGAAGTCTTCTCATGGACTCAACCTTACGTCCATATGACAAGAGCCATATCACATTTGCTGACATTGGTAAAAGCAAGGTATTGGGTCTAGGTAGAGTTGTAATCTCAAAGTATCAGCACATGGATAAAATGATGCTTGTTGAATCCCTTGTTTCAACTTAATGTCTATCTCAATGCTTTGTGACTTAAACGTGATTGTGATATTTGGAAAATATCGTTGCCTTGTTCTAATGGAATCTGACAAGTCTCTAGTCTTTGAAGGGTACCGAAAAGGTGATCTGTACATGGTAGATTTCTCAGCAGGACCACAGTTGGCAGTATGTCTTCTAGCAGAAGCTTTAGAGTGCTGGCTCTGGCATCGTAGGCTAGGGCATGCTAGCATGAGAAACTTGTACACTCTCATGAAGAAGATGCATGGAATAGGCATCGAGGGTGTCATGTTCAAAAAGGATCATCTGTGTGGTGCCTACGAAGCCGGGAAGATGACTAGGGCCAAGCATCCCTCGAAGACAATCATGATGACATCACGTCCCTTCGAGCTGCTTCACATGGACCTATTCGGCCCTTCTCATTACTCTGCCCTTACTACCACTGCTTGTCTCTATGGCATTGTTATTGTTGATGATTACTCTAGATATACCTGGGTGAATATAATTCTCTACAAGACTGAAGTGCAGGAGACATCACGTCCCTTCGAGCTGCTTCACATGGACCTATTCGGCCCTTCTCATTACTCTGCCCTTACTACCACTGCTTGTCTCTATGGCATTGTTATTGTTGATGATTACTCTAGATATACCTGGGTGAATATAATTCTCTACAAGACTGAAGTGCAGGATGTATTCAAAAGATTCGCAAATCATGCCATGACGAACTATGGCATCAAGATCAAGCACATAAGAAGTGACAACGGCACAGAGTTCAAGAACACCGGCCTCGACACTTATATTGATACATTGGGCATCACTCATGAATTCTCAACTCCATACACACGTCAGCAAAATGGCATCATGGAGCGCAAGAAAAGAACACTCATTGAGATGGCTCGAACGATGCTTGATGAGTACAATACTCCAAGAAAGTTTGGGCCTGAAGCCATTGATACTGTGTGCCATGTCATCAACCGGGTTTATCTTCACAAGCTTCTAAAGAAGACATCATATGAACTACTAACTGGTAAGAAGCCAAATGTAAGCTACTTCAGAGTATTTGGTGCCAGGTGCTGGATCAAGGATCCACATCACACGTCAAAATTTGCGTCGAAAGCACATGAAGCTGGGTACCTGCCAAATGTGCTAGATGAAGTCCCTCCTAGTGAATCAATCAAGCTTATGGGTACTAGAGAAATCATACCTTCAGAGGCACATGCTGAAGAGGAACTTATCATTTCTACACCAAATCAACCTGAAGACTCTGCTCAGCCTGAAGCCAATGCTGGAGATGAAGACAATGATCAGCAAGAGCAAAATCTTCGTCCAGTTCATCCTCGTGTTGCAAATGAAGTACAAATTGAGAAAATAATTGACAGCATTAATGCACCTGGTCCCCTTACTCGGTCAAGAGCAACTTAGCTAGCAAATTTTTGTGGGCACTTTGCATTTGTGTCCATATCTGAACCCAAGAAAGTTGTTGAAGCCTTCATGGAACCTAAATGGATTCAAGCTATGCAAGAAGAGCTTCAACAGTTCGAGCTGAACAATGTATGAGAACTGGTCAAGCGTCCTGATCCTTGCCAGCACAATATCATAGGCACAAGATGGATCTATCGTAATAACCAAGATGAGCATGGTCAAGTTGTCAGAAACAAGGCTCGTCTCATTTCTCAAGGATACACTCAAGTTGAAGGAATTGACTTTGATGAAACATTCACTCCGGTGGCTAGGCTTGAAGCCATTCGCATTCTACTAGCCTATGCCAACCATCACAACATCCTCCTATATCAAATGGATGTGAAGAGTGCTTTTCTCAATGGCAAGATTTTAGAAGAAGTGTATGTTGCACAACCACCCAAAACATCCTGATATGGTTTACAAGCTCAACAAGGCACTGTATGGCCTCAAACAAGCCCCTCGTGCTTGGTATGACACACTCAAAGACTTCCTGAAGAGCAAAGGCTTAAAACTTGGTTCCTTGGATCCCACTCTCTTCATGAAGACATATTATGGTGAACTTTTTGTGTGCCAGATCTATGTGGATGAAATTATCTTCGGCTGCACTAACAAAAGATATAGTGATGAGTTTGGACACATGATGCAAGAGCAATATCAGATGTCCATGATGGGTGAGCTGAAGTTCTTCCTTGGTCTTCAAATCCGTCAGCAAAGGAATGGCATCTTCATATCTCAAGAGAAATACCTCAAAGACTGCCTGAAGAAGTTTGGAATGCAAGACTGCAAGGGATACATGACGCCAATGCCAACCAAAAGTCATCTGGGCCTAGACGACAATGGTAAAGAGTTCGATCAAAAGGTATACTGCTCCATGATTGGTTCTTTACTCTATTTGTGTGCATCTAGGCAAGATATCATGCTTAGCGTTTGTATGCCCGATTCCAAGCGGCACCAAAGGAATCGCATCACTTAGCTATGAAGCGAGTTCTTCGATATTTGGCTTACACCCCAACACTACGATTATGGTATCCAAAGGGCTCAGAGTTTGATCTAGTTGGATTCTAAGATGTTGATTATGCTGGTGACAAGGTTGATCGCAAGTCTACATCAGGCACATGTCATTTTCTTGGATGATCTCTTGTCTATTGGTCTTCAAAGAAGCAGAACTGTGTCTCTCTCTCCACTACTGAATCTAAATACATTGCTGCTGGATCTTGCTGCACTCAGCTTCTGTAGATGAAGCAAACTCTCAAGGACTATGGCATCCATCTGAAGCATGTGTCACTCTACTGCGACAATGAAAGCGCCATCAAGATTGCCAACAACCCAGTTCGGCATTCGAAGACAAAGCACATTCAGATCCGTCATCACTTTCTCAGAGATCATGTCATGAAGGAAGTTGATATCACTCACGTAAACACTGAAGAGCAATTGGCAGATATCTTCACAAATCCCTTGGATGAGAAAAGGTTTTGCAAGTTGCGGTGTGAGTTAAATATCTTAGAATCCTAGAATGTCTTATAGTTGGACACATATCCTAACGCTTATGCATGTGATGACTTAGATGTGCAACACACGAAGCAACGTATATCTTCAAATAATGAAGACATACACTCTAAGTGTGAATACATTAATGCGGAAATTGACTTTGGAGCGCCAAGATAATTGTGCGCCGTGTCTGGGTCTAATACTTCCTATACGGTGGGCAACGCCACCACCAAACTTTTATTTGAAGTGTTTTTATTGGCATCACATTTGCATAGTCTTCGCATTTGGTTTGTCTTCACAATGTTGATTTGGTATCATATTCGTATATACATTGGTGTTCTGTCCTCTACAGCAGTCACTTATAGCTATGTCTTCATGTTTGAATCTTTGGATCTAAGTGAATGTGATCAGACCCTAACCCCCTCTATTCTTCTACCTCAAATTCTATCTATCCAAATCATATGCATTCTATTGAAACTGTCGATTATCTTCTCTGAGTCCTTGTCAGCAGAAGACACAGAGACAAAAATTGAATCTGTTTTAATGCTACATCATTTTGCCTGAAAACCGGAGAAGCGGGAACGACCACTCGACAATCAAGGCGTGTGTGGGAACATGGAACAACTTCTAAGTTGTTGCATGTGTGCCACGTGTCCCTTAGATGTGAACCGCTAGGGGCACCTGCGTAATATCACTGTGTTGTCCCTGTCTCTATAAATATACACCTCACCGCGGTCATTATCCCTTCTTCCACATCTCCCTCTCACACAAACCCTAGCGCCACTGCTAGCTCTCGACGATGGCGGCGACGAAGCGCTTAGCTGTCATGACCTCACCGACGTCGTCCTCACGCCGGCCGCGGACCTCTCTCCTTCGCCGCCGCCGTAGGTGTCTTCCGTCACCAAGTTAGGCCACGGAAGATTGAACTGCTCGGTCTCCAACTCCACTCAGTCTAACAATTCTTCGTGTGGTAATTAAAACTTACCTTTTACTATCCTTTTGATCCGATAGATCCATACTTCTTCACCAAAAGTGGTTTTCAAAACTACAAAATTGGATCTATCTTGTTCTGCATATCATCTCATGCCTAGAATATTCACTTATGCTTCACTACTAGTTAGATTCCTCACTTGTACCTGTTCTTGGATTCGTACAGATCTGGAACCAACTCTCAACAAATAAGTGAATGTCTTCGCGTCATGAGGTCAATGTCTTCAAACTGATTTATCTTCAAAATCTTCTGAGAATGCATATAACCTCTTCCCCTTCCCTCACATCTCTAATACTGTCACAGGTACATGTCCGTGGGAGAATCCCTTGGTTCTCATAGTCTGCATTCATTTGCAGAGTTCTTACAGTGTCACATCAATTCTCCCGAAGCCAGTTCATGTCTGACCAGTAGATGGAAGCCTTTGCAAGTTCTGAAGCCATTCAGTCTGAACTTCATGGCGACAGAAAAGTCAGCAAGAAAGGGAGGCAGACAGCACCATGGGGACACAGCCAAGGACCTGACACCAGATCTCTTTGAACTATACAAGTCAGACCCTGAAGAGACCTATGGGGAACGTAAGAACTGAATCCAATGGATTCGAAGATATTGGGCAGAGGAATGGTTCAAGTACAAATTTGTCACTGCCGAATATGCTGAAAAGAATGCCATCAAGGGCCCCTGGGGAGATATTGTATACAAAGGTCTTCAGCCCAAGTCCAAGTCTGAAGCCATAGCTCAAGATTTCTATCCTTGCATGGTCCGAGGACCACAGCCTGAAAATGCCAACCCATCTAGTCTGCTATGGTGTCGTGAAGACAATCTCTTCAAGCGCAACTTCCAGTCTGCCAAAAAGAACAAGAAGGACCTTGGACTCGACTTCAACCCCGGTCCATCTGCTCCTCGGGCTGATGGCACTCGTGATGCTGAACCCAATATCATCGGGCCTTTCTACAACCTCGACGGTCTCCTCACTCACATTGTTGTTCAGGGGGCAGCCGTGGAGCACTCTGAGAATGACGCTGACACTGATGAAGCGCCAGCTCCACCAAGGCCACAAAAGTAGAAGAAGTCGAAGGCTTCAAAGCCCTCGGCTGCACCTAAAGCTTTGCAAGCGAAGCCACTGGCCACTGCACCACCTGAAGCAAGTGTGCAGTCTGAAGATCTTTCTCGCATCTCCAAGAAAACCGAGAAGTGTTCAAAGCATATGAAGGTCATCCAGCGCTCTGGGCAAGAACTGACCCCAGGTAATATCTTGCGGAATGAAGAAGCCACCATTGATCTGTCCAGCGACGACGATCTTGGTGATGATGCTCTTGAGATGCTCATGAAGAGCAAGGAGGAGGCAGAGATCTTCAATGATCTGCCCCTGTTTGATGTGGATATCTTAAACAACTTCATTGATGAATGGTTTGAAAACCCCAGCATCAACATAGATGGCCTTGAGCTTCCAATTGGCATCAGTGTCTCTTTCCACAGTGCCATTGCTACTGAGCTGGCTCTGGCTCAAAAGATAGTTGAATTGAAGAACAAGATTGATCATGAGAAAACTCAGTTCAAGAGGAACATGGCCAATCTCAGCGTGATGGATGTTCAAAGCTTCAAGCAGATGATGCATGAGCTCAAGGAGCAGTTTCACCAGAAACGCGAGGAAGCTAAAGGTTCCAGAGGAAGAATGAAATACTTTGCTGAGAAGAGTGTGCAAGTGCACAATGAGGCTGAGAAGCGCAAGGCGCGCCCTAGCATCGACCCCAGAATGGCTGCCAAAAAGAAGAAGAAGCCTGCTGTGGCCCAAGCTGAAGCATCAAGGCAAGAAGCACCAAGCATTGTCTTCCCTGCCAGTATAACAGGATCGAAGCTTAAGGTCCCCACAACTGATTCAGAACTGATGAAGACAAGAGCAGCTGAGGCCGAAGCTCGAAAGCGCAAGAACAAGAATGCCACTGATGATACCCCACAGCCCAAGAAGCGGAAGACAAAGTCTTGGAAGAAATATCAGGCTGCTCCCTTAGAGCCCCTTTTAGTTGAGCCCATCTCAGTTGCTCATCCTGCGTTAGAAAACCAAGAGCATCAATTAATTGTTCATGAGCCTGCTTCCATAGAGGCTCCTGAAGCTGAAGACATTCCAGCTGCTGACCCCGTCATAGCTGAAGATATTGGTCATCACGACAATGTAGAAGATGATGAAGTCCTTCCTCAGATCGAGCGCCAACCAGTATCATCGCCTGTTCTCATGAATAACGAAGTTATCAGCATTGGTCGTCCATTGACGCCAATTGCTCAGGATGCATCATGGGCTGATCACCCCCAAGTGTTTCCAGAAGGAGAAGTGCAAAACAACTCAGTGGCATGACAAGTGTTTCCTGACGCCACTCCAACTATGAACGTCTCTGAGTCTGAAGGCAAAGCTGTTGAAGACATTCCGGCTGCATCAGCCGATGACCAACATGCTACAGGATTAACACTTGTTTGGAATTTCAGATCATATAGCCCTCTTTGGAGCAACAAAACAACATGCTACAGGACCTGGACATGTCAAAGAAAGACATGGCATGGAGCTACTAAACAAGCTTAACAAAAGTCCCTTAGTGACCTTGAGCCAAAAGGGATCACAAAATACACTAACAAGCACACGAACATAGCAAAAACATAATCAGTTTTCAGACATAGTGAAAACTGGGACATGCTGAAACATAACTCACGAAGGCATGTTTACGAGCTCGATGCACTCACCACGGTGCAAGTCATGGCAAGACAAGCATACATCCCTTAATAAGGCACAAAAAACAAGCTAGACATGGCAAGAGCAATAGCATAGCATGCACGGATCAACTACAATAACATCGGCAAAATCGCAAACAAGTTGACGATCTGCCCAGATTCACAACGAAGCAAAAGTAGAGCTCGATTGACTCAAGCTACGGTGCTTCATAATTGCAAACAAAGACATGGATGGATATAGCATAACAATATTAACAAAACTCCTTTACTGATCATCCTCAAAAGAGTCACAGATCACTAGGAAATAGCATGAACATATGGCATCATGAACTAAACAATCCCAGGACTTAGTGAAATCTCTAAGTCCCTGAAAACAGATTTACCGGGTGCCTCACTTTGCAAGCTTGCACAAGTCAACACACATATCCTAAAAATGCATGGGTTGCACCTCTGGAAAGATAACAAGATTCTTAACAAAACATATGAAGGACTCACAGGCATATCATGCACACATTAATCATGGCAAAAATGACAAAAGTCTAAGATGAACTAGCAGATCTGACAATTAACTCACGAAGCCTCCTTCTAACAGCATTTCGGGCATCAAGATGAGCTCAAATGAAAATGATGCAATGGAATGAAATGATGTGCTCGTCGAGACGAACATTTTGATATATTATATATCCAAAACGGAGCTACGGATGCGAAGATATAGACGGCCAAAGTTAGCACAAAAATTAGGGTTCGAAGGAGAAAAGTCAACCGTCAAATTTCAGATCTCAGATCTGCACGCTTCCCGAGGCTTGTCGGCGCGCACTATTCACCGGAGCACGGAAGTCGAGGTTCGTCGGAGAGGAAGAAGACCGGGGCGGCGCTGGGGAGGTCGGAGGAGGCCGGAGCGGCCGGACGGAGGAGGAGGCGGCGGCCGGCGCGGTGGCGCGCAGCGGCCGGGCGGTGTCCCGCGGCGGCGGTGGCGGTGGTGGCCCGCGGCGGCGGCGCCCACCGGAGGTGAGGGAGGCGGCGGCGACCGAGGCGAGGAGGCACGGGGGCGGCTCGGGCTCGCGGGGGCCCGATCTGGGCCTTCCGGGCCGCGGCGGCGGCGAGGTGGCGATGCCACGTTGCGGCGAGCCACGGGCTGCGGGCGGCGGCGGGCGGCGGGTCAGACACGTCCGGCGCGGGTCGGACACGTCCGGCGCGGTGGAGAGGGATTTAGGGTTTCGGGGAGAGGGAGAGATCCGAAATTCGGGGGGGTCCTATTTATAGGCATAAGTGGAGCTATGAGAGTCCAAATGAGGTGTGGTTTTCGGCCACGCGATCGTGATCGAACGCTCTAGGTGATGGAGCAGAGTTTGATGGGTTTTGGGCCAAATTGGAGGGGTGTTGTGCTGCAACACACACGAGGCCTTTTCGGTCCCTCGGTTAATCGTTGGGGGTACCAAACGAAGTCCAAATGCTACGAAACTTGACAGGCGGTCTACCGGTAGTAAACCAAGGCCGCTTGGCAAGTCTCGGTCCAATCCGGAAATGTTTAATCCCCACACACGAAAGAAAGCTAGAAATGGCCACCGGAGGAGAACGAAGCGCCGGAATGCAAAACGGACAATGGGGAAAATGCTCGAATGCATGAGACGAACACGTATGCAAATGCAATGCACATGATGACATGATATGAGATGCATGACAACGATAACAACACACGGAGACAAAGACCCAAACCCGAGAAAATAAATATAACTTAACACCGGAAACGGCAAGAGTTGGAGTACAAATTGGGAAAATTACATCCGGGGTGTTACAACACTCCACCACTACGAAAGGATCTCATCCCGAGATCTAGGACTAAAAGAACGCCGGGTACTCAGAACGGAGATGATCCTCGCGTTCCCAGGTTGCTTCACGGTCGGAATGGTGTGACCACTTGACTTTGAGAAATTAGATTGACTTGTTGCGAGTCTTGCATTCAGTCTCTTCAAGAATAGCAACTGGGTGCTCACGATAAGAGAGATCTTCTTGGAGCTCAATGTCCTCGAAGTTGATGGTGCGGTCAGGAGTCTTGAAGCACTTTCGAAGCTGAGAGACATGGAACACGTCATGAACATTTGCAAAGTTTGAAGGAAGCTCGAGTTGATAGGCGAGGTCGCCTCTCTTGTTGACAATCTTGAAAGGTCCCACGTATCTGGGGGCAAGCTTCCCTTGGATACCAAAGCGACGAGTACCTTTCATAGGAGAGACACGGAGGTAAACATGATCTCCGATCTCAAAAGCCAAATCGCGGTGCTTACTATCATAGTAGCTCTTCTGGCGGGATTGGGCTGCTTTGAGGTTATCACGAATGACTTTGCACATTTCTTCTGCTTCTGTGATTAAGTCATTACCCAAAAGCTGACATTCACCGGTTTCAGACCAGTTGAGAGGGGTACAGCACTTTCTGCCATACAGAATTTCAAATGGGGCCTTGCCTGAACTTGCTTGAAAACTGTTGTTGTAGGAGAATTTAGCATAAGGAAGACAATCATCCCACTTCATGCCAAAGGAGATCACACAAGCCCTGAGCATATCTTCAAGAATCTGGTTGACACGCTTGACTTGACCGCTTGTTTGAGGATGGAAAGCTGTGCTGAAGCGGATGTTCGTGCCCATGGCCTTCTGAAAAGAATCCCAAAACTTCGAGGTAAAGATGCTGCCACGGTCTGAAGAGATCACTTGAGGAATACCGTGCAGAGAGACAATACGAGAGGTATAAAGTTCCGCCAATTGAGCTGCACTGATCGACTCTTTGATAGGCAGAAAATGAGCCACTTTGGTGAGCTTGTCGATGACAACGAATATAGCATCATTGCCACGCTTGGACTTTGGAAACCCAGTCACGAAGTCCATTTCAATGTGGTCAAACTTCCATTCTGGAATGGCAAGAGGTTGGAGGAGACCTGCTGGCCTTTGGTGTTCTGCCTTCACTCTTCTACACACATCACATTCATTCACGAATTGAGCGATCTCGCACTTCATTCGAGTCCACCAATAAGCTTGCTTAAGGTCCTGATACATCTTCGTGCTCCCAGGGTGGATGGAGAGGAGAGAATTGTGAGCCTCGTTCATGATCACTTTACGAAGTTCACCTTTGGGCACAACAATACGATCCTCGAAGAAGAGAGTGTCCTTGTCATCAAGGCGGTAGCACTTGTACTTGGACTGACTCTTGGCAATCCCAATCTTCACCTTTTTCACCATAGCATCAAGAAGCTGAGCTTGGCGAATCTGGTCTTCTAAGGTAGGAGAGACTTGAAGGTTGGCGAGGAAACCTTGAGGAACAACTTGCAGATTAAGTTTGCGGAAAGCTTCACAAAGCTCGGGTTGATAGGGCTTGAGAATCAGACTGTTGCAGTAGGCCTTTCTGCTCAAAGCGTCAGCAATCACATTGGCCTTGCCTGGAGTATACTCGATACTCGGATTATACTCTTGAATCATTTCGACCCATCGAGTTTGCCTGAGGTTGAGATTAGGCTGAGTGAAGATGTACTTGAGACTCTTGTGATGAGTGAAAATGTCCACTTTTCTTCCCAATAGAAGATGTCTTCAAGTCAAAAGAGCATGCACAACTGCCGCCAACTCGAGATCATGAGTGGGGTAGTTCTTCTCATTAGGCTTCAACTGGCGAGATGTATAAGCAACTACTTTCTTCTCTTGCATCAATATTGCGCCAAGACCTTGGAGAGAGGCATCACAAAAGACCTCGTACGGCTTGGATTCATCAGGTGGAGTCAGAACTGGAGCAGTGATCAATTTCTCTTTCAAAGTGTTGAAAGCAATATCACACTCCGGAGACCAAACGTACTTGACGTGCTTCCGAAGAAGATTAGAGAGAGGCTTCACGATCTTAGAAAAGTTTTCAACAAATCTTCGGCAATAGCTTGCGAGACCGAGAAAACTGCGGAGTTGCTTCACTTTCTGAGGAGGTTCCCAATTCACAATTGCAGACACCTTCTCAGGATTCACGGCAATGCCCTTGGCAGAGATGATATGACCAAGATAAAGAACCTCATCGAGCCAAAATTCACACTTGGAGAACTTGGCGTAGAACTGATGTTCTCTGAGCTTATCGAGAACCAAATGCAAATGCTTGGCATGATCTTCTTTGTTCTTCGAGAAAACCAGAATGTCGTCGAGATAGACCAAAACGAAGTCATTGGTGTAGGCGTTGAAGATGAAGTTCATCATGCGAGAGAACGTCGGAGGAGCGTTGGCGAGGCCAAAAGACATGAAAGTGTATTCATATGAACCAAAGCTTGTTCTGAATGCTGTCTTGGGAATATCTTCTTCACGAATGCGAATCTGGTGATAACCCATACGGAGATCAAGCTTGGAGAATACTTGGGCACCTTTGAGTTGTTTGAACAGCTCATTGATGTTGGGAAGTGGGTATTTGTTCTTGATGGTCTTCTTGTTCACTGGACGGTAATCAACACAAAGTCGGTCCGTTCCATCCTTCTTCTTCACAAAAAGAACGCCACAACCCCATGGAGAAGAACTAGGCCGGATAAGACCCATTTTCTCTTGCATATCAAGTTGCTTCTTCAGCTCCTTCAACTCTTCGGGTCCGAGCTTGTAAGGACATTTGCACACAGGTTCCGTACCAGGCTCAAGATCAATAAAGAATTCAACTGGCCGTGCGGAGGCATTCCTGGAAGCTCTTCTGGAAAGACGTCTTGATATTCGCAAACGACTGAAATTTGAGAGATGGCATCCAATTCACCCTTCTCATTGAGAGAAAACAAACGGATAGTATCATCACGAGCGGCAAAGACAATTACATCCTTAGACGAATGAGTCAATTGAATCTGCCTGGCTGCACAATCAAGCTGAGCCTTGTGCTTAGAAAGCCAATCCATCCCGAGAATAAGATCAATATCCGAGTTACCAAGAACCACCAGAGAAGAGAGAAACTTGTAATCACCCAATGTGATAGAGATATCGGGAGCAACCAAACTGGAAGTCAAAAGCTTGCCGGGAGAAACAACTTGCATGACTTTGGGCATAATCTCGGTATCAACATTGTGCTTCGATGCAAAAGTGCATGACAAAAAGGAATGCGATGCACCAGTGTCAAAAAGAACTCTTGCAGGAATATCATTAACAGGAAGGTTACCCATGATGACATCAGAAGAATCCTCTGCCTGAGCTGCATTCATCAAATTGACCTTGGCATGCTTGGGGTTGTGCTTGACCACAGTTGTACTTGCCGATCTGACAGGAGGAGGAGGAGGAAGACGCCTCTGGTTGAGACACTTGTTGGCATAGTGACCCTTCTGTTGGCACTTGTTGCACATGACCTCTGAAAGTGGACGGTGATACGGAGCACTCGATCTTGGAGCTTGAGACGAAGTCTTGTTCTAAAAGCCAGGGGTGGGTGGGTGGGAAGAACCACTGCCACCTTTGCTCTTCTGCTGATACGGCAAACTAGCAAACTAGCAAATCCTACATCCAGCTGTATCCATCCTTCAACACATAACCAAGAAAACTTTGGAAACCATCTACCTCAACCTTCGAAAAGCATCCGTTATACAAGTTATGGCGATACTCCCGAACTCCCACCCCAGTACTGGGTGGCGTCGAGGTTATCTCACCAACAAACTGCATAAAAGAGATTTTTGATGTCGGCGTACTAGACTCAGGTATTCCAGAACTGCAATGATAAAATTATTATGACAACACCTCAGAGCTCAACTCCCTAGGACACTTCCACTAAACCCCTGACAGGAGGCACCAAGTCAATGTTCTCATCATAAAACCATCGGAACGATTCCAAGAAACCCGCGTGATCCTAAAAAAAATTTAGTGAAATTTGAGAAGAGAAGAGTCAAAACTCTACGTCAGGATGCCTTACCAGAGCGATGAGGAGACTGGGAAGTAAAAAGAATTCCTAAACTCTCTGATATATAATTCCTAAATGACTCAAAACATTTTTCTAGACACGACTCGGCCGCTAAAAACGATCAAGCAATGGGGCTCCTAAGGTCGGGGAAGGCTCCGATACCAACTTGTAACACCCTCGATGCGACTATAGCTCCCACGTGTCGAGGCATGACTTAGAGACATAATCGCATTGAAGGCATATGTCGCAAGTTAGGCAGTCTTCACAAACATCCCATGTAATGTAATAATAAAAGGGGAGATAACATAGTTGGCTTACACTCGCCACGTCAATCAAGTGCATAAGTAACATTACATCATCCAAACACTCATGGCCTGACTACGACGCCAAAATAAAAGAGAACCCAACATGCGACACGGTCCCAATCACCCCCAACTGGGCACCACTACTGATCATCGGGAAAGGAAACATAGTATCCTTGAGAGTCTTCGTCGAACTCCCACTTGAGCTCACACGCGTCTCCTGGAGCTGAATCATCAGGCCCTGCATCTGGTGTAATAGTAATCTGTGAGCCACGGGGACTCAGCAATCTCGCACCCTCGCGATCAAGACTATTTAAGCTTATAGGAATGGCAAGGTAAAATATGAGTGGAGCAGCAGCAAGCGACTAGCAAGTATGGTGGCTAACTTATTCGCAAAAGAGAGCGAGAAGAGGAGGCAAAGCACGAGCGAGAAGATAGAGAACAACCTGCGCAAACATTACTCCAACACCGTGTCCACTTCCCGGACTCCGCCGAGAAGAGGCCATCACGGTAACACACTCAGTTGGTTCATTTTAATTAAATAAGGTTCAAGTTGTCTACAACCGGACATTAACAAATTCCCATCTGCCCATAACCGCGGGCACGGCTTTCGAAAGTTCAATCCCTGCAGGGGAGTCCCAACTTAACCCATGACAAGCTCTCACGGTCAACGAAGGAATAAACCTCCTCCCAAGATGTTCCGATCAGACTCGGTATCTCGGTAACTCAAGACACTTCGATAGGTTAAAACAAGACCAGCAACACCGCCCGAATGTGCCGACAAATCCCGATAGGAGCTGCACATATCTCTTTCTCAGGGCACACTCAGATGAGACATCCTACGAGTAAAACCAACCCTCAAGTTGCCCCGAGGTGGCCCCGCAGTCTACTCGGTCGGACCAACACTCAGAGGAGCACTGGCCCGGGGGGGTTAAAATAAGATGACCATTGGGCTCCGGAAACCCGAGGGAAAAAGAGGCTAGGTGGCAAATGGTAAGATCAAGGTTGGGCATTGCTGGAAAAGCTTTAATCAAGGCGAAATATCAAGGGGTTCCCATTATAACCCAACCGCGTAAGGAACGCAAAATCCGGGAACATAACACCGATATGACGGAAACTAGGGCGGCAAGAGTGGAACAAAACACTAGACGAGAGGCCGAGCCTTCCACCCTTTACCAAGTATATAGATGCATTAAGATAACATAGCAATATAATGATATCCCAACAAGTAAATAAAAGATGTTCCAACAAGGAACGGCCTCCAATCTTCACCTACAACTAGCAACGCTATAAGAGGGGCTGAGCAAAGCGGTAACATAGCCAATCAATGGTTCGCTAGGACATGGTGGGTTAGAGGTTTAACATGGCAATTGGGAGGCTGACAAGCAAAAGGTAGGCATCGTAGCATTGGCATAGCAAAAGAGCGAGCAAACTAGCATAGCAAAGATAGTAGTGACTTCGAGGGTATGATCATCTTGCCTGCACAGTTGTCAGAGTTGACTGGATCCTCAAAAGCAAACTCAACGGGCTCCTCGTTAGCGAACTCGTCTCCAGGCTCTACCCAACAAGACAAACAAGCAACAAGGATACAATCAACCACGTGCAAGACCAAGCAATATGATGAAATGATGATATGCTATGCGGGATGCGATGCGGGAAGCAAAAATGCAAGATATGGCAGGAAATGCATGAACCTGGCCTCAACATGGAATTCCAAGGGTGCCACTAGAAAGATGAGATGAAATCGCTTGAAAACGATATAAAGAATGACGGAATCGGAGTTACGGTTTGGAAATTGCAAGCGTTTCAAAAACGACACCAGTCTGCGATTTACAGCAAGTAGGCATCTAAATGCAATGAGATGAACATGCTCCAGCCACCAAACATGGCATCCAAATACATGGCAGGGATGCACACACGATGCTTAACAAAAGTCTACCACTGAGCTACGGCCAAATCATCCATTAACAGGTTTGAACAAGCATGGCAAAAACGCAAATGGTAAACAGATCTCAGACTTAGTGAAATTAACACTTGTCTGGAATTTCAGATCATATAGCCCTCTTCGGAGCATCAAAACAACATGCTACAGGACCTGAACAATTCAAAGAAAGACATGGCATGGATCTACTCAACAAGCTTAACAAAAGTCCCTTAGTGACCTTGAGCCAAAAGGGATCACAAAATATACTAACAAGCACACGAACATAGCAAAAACATAATCAGTTTTCAGACTTAGGGAAAACTGGGACATGCCAAAACATAACTCACGAAGGCATGTTTACAAGCTCGATGCACTCACCACGGTGCAAGTCATGGCAAGACAAGCATACACCCATAAAGAAGGCACAAATCACAAGCTAGACATGGCAAGAACAATATCATAGCATGCACGGATCAATTATAATAACATCGGCAAAATCGCAAACAAGTTGACGATCTGCCCAGATTCACAACGAAGCAAAAGTAGAGCTCGATTGACTCAAGCTAGGTTGCTCCATAATTGCAAACAAAGACATGCATGGATGGAGCATAACAAGATTAACAAAACTCCTTTACTGATCATCCTCAAAAGAGGCACGGATCACTAGGAAATAGCATGAACATATGGCATCATGAACTAAACAATCCCAGGACTTAGTGAAATCTCTAAGTCCCTGAAAAAAGATTTACCGGGTGCCTCACTTTGCAAGCTTGCACAAGTCACCACACACATCCTAAAAATGCATGGGTTGCACCTCTGGAAAGATAACAAGATGCTTAACAAAACATATGAAGGACTCACAGGCATATCATGCACACATTAATCATGGCAAAAATGACAAAAGTCTAAGATGAACTAGCGGATCTGACAATTAACTCATGAAGCCTCCTTCTAACAGCATTTAGGACATCAAGATGAGCTCAAATGAAAATCATGCAATCGAATGAAATGATATGCTCGTCGAGACGAACATTTTGATATACTGTATGTTCAAAACGGAGCTACGGATGCGAAGATATAGCGGGTAAAGTTAGCACAAAAATTAGGGTTCGGAGGAGAAAAGTCAACCGTCAAATTTCAGATCTCAGATCTGCACGCTTCCCGAGGCTCACCGGCACGCACTGTTCACCAGAGCACGGAAGTCGAGGTTCGTCAGAGAGGAAGAAGACCGGGGCGGCGCCGGGGAGGTCGGAGGAGGCCGGAGTGGCCGGACGGAGGAGGAGGCGGCGGCCGGAGCGGATGGACGGAGGAGGAGGCGGCGGCCGGCGCGGTGGCGCGCGGCGCCTAGGCGGTAGCCCACGGTGGCGGCGGCGGTGGTGGCCCACGGCGGCGGCGCCCACCGGAGCTGAGGGAGGCGGCGGCGACCGAGGCGAGGAGGCGCGGGGGCGGCTCGGGCTCGCGGGGG
>NC_041390.1:334306855-334387266 GCF_002162155.2 Triticum dicoccoides | reverse complement strand
CGAGGTGGCGATGCCACGTGGCGGCGAGCCACTGGCTGCGGGCGGCGGCGGGCGGCGAGTCAGACACGTCCGGCGCGGGTCGGACACGTCCGGCGCGGCGGAGAGGGATTTAGGGTTTCGGGGAGAGGGAGAGATCCGAAATTCGGGGGGTCCTATTTATAGGCATAAGTGGAGCTAGGAGAGTCCAAATGAGGCGTGGTTTTCGGCCACGCGATCGTGATCGAACGCTCTAGGTGATGGAGCAGAGTTTGGTGGGTTTTGGGCCAAATTGGAGGGGTGTTGGGCTGCAACACACATGAGGCCTTTTCGGTCCCTCGGTTAACCGTTGGGGTACCAAACGGAGTCCAAATGCTACGAAACTTGACAGGCAGTCTACCAGTAGGAAACCAAGGCCGCTTGGCAAGTCTCGGTCCAATCTGGAAATGTTTAATCCCCACACACGAAAGAAAGCTAGAAATGGCCACCGGAGGAGAACGAAGCGCCGGAATGCAAAACGGACAACAGGGAAAATGCTCGAATGCATGAGATGAAGACGTATGCAAATGCAATGCACATGATGACATGATATGAGATGCATGACAATGATAACAACACACGGAGACAAAGACCCGAACCCGAGAAAATAAATATAACTTAACGCCGGAAAAGGCAAGAGTTGGAGTATAAATTGGGAAAATTACATCCGGGGTGTTACAGGAGACTATCATTTGAAGCACAAGAGCAAGGAGTTCATCATCAACACACCATTTGTTACTTCTTGGAGAGTGGTGTCTCCTAGATTGGCTAGGTGTCACTTGGGAGCCTCCAACAAGATTGTGGAGTTGAACCAAGGAGTTTGTAAGGGCAAGGAGATCGCCGACTTCGTGAAGATCGACCGCTAGTGAGGCAAGTCCTTCGTGGGCGACGGCCGTGATGGAATAGACAAGGTTGCTTCTTTGTGGACCCTTCGTGGGTGGAGCCCTCCGTGGACTCGCACAATCGTTACCCTCCGTGGGTTGAAGTCTCCATCAACGTGGATGTACGATAGCACCACCTATCGGAACCACGACAAAAACCTCCGTGTCTCCAATTGCATTTGAATACTCCAAACCCTTCTCTTTACATTCTTGCAAGTTGCATGCTTTACTTCCCGCTGCTCATATACTCATTGCATGCTTGCTTGATATGTATTGTGTTTGTTAAACTTGTGCTGAAACTCCACTTAAACTTGAGAATATTAAAAACTGCAACTTTTGGCACTTAGTGTCTAATCACCCCCCCCCCCCTCTAGACACCTCTTCTCGATCCTTTCAATTGGTATCAGAGCTTTGGTCTCCATTGCCTTGGTTTAAACACCATTGGAGGAAGATGGATGTGTCTACTTTGGGGAGTCCTAGACATAGAGTGCCTATTCTTGATGGAGAGTATTTTCATGAGTGGAAAATGAAATGCTTGAGATTTTCAATGAATATCATTTGAACAAGTACATCACTAGCCCTTGTGCACCTCATGTTGATCATTTGCACCCTACCCTAGATGAAGATATTGACATGATTCGCAATCTTAGAACTGTTAATCTTATCACTAGAGGCTTGCCTAGAAACTTGATTGGATGTTTGCGGACTCTTAAGTGTGCCTACACCGTATGGAAATTCCTTGAGGAACTCTTTCCAAATCATTCCTTGAAAGATCTAGATGAAATCCTCCATAAGTCTATTGCTTTGATTAAGATGAGTTCCAATGATCCAAAATTTGGTGACTGCTTATTTGAGCTTACTGATCTTACAAGGGCCAAAGGAGATGTTGGAATCATTAGCAATATCATTTCCAGAGCTATTAGAATTCATAAAGATAACTATAGAAATGATCATTTATCTAATGAATTGCCCCCTCTAGGAATTGATCAATCACAAGATGATGTTGAACATGAATACTCGGATGAGGATGATGATTATGATGATGATGATAGTGACTATGATCTCGATGATGCGATGAGACACTTTGGTCTTATGGAAAATCTTCGCGGCTACATGGCTGGAGGAAAGGAATGGGTCCTTGATAGTGGATGTACTGATCATATGACCGGAGATAAAGACATGTTTCGTGAGCTTGCTGGAAATGACGGCCCTCGAAAGTATGTCACTTTTGGTGATAATTCAAAGGGTAAGGTGGTTGGCCTTGGTAAGGTGGCCATCTCACATGATAGCTCCATACAAAATGTCATGCTCGTTGAATCTCTTGGCTACAACTTACTTTCAGTATCTAGACTTGCTGATTTCGGTTTCAATGTCCTATTTACTGAAGTAGACTGCCAAGTGTTTCATAGAGATAATCATAAAATGGTCTTTACCGGTATACATAGAGGAGATCTTTACATTGTTGATTTCACTAAAAAGGCTCAACCTAAAACTTGCATAATTGCCAAATCTTCTAAAGGCTGGTTGTTGCATAGAAGACTAGGTCATGTTGGTATGCGAAATCTTGATAAGCTTATTAAAGGTGATCATATCCTTGGAATAAAATATGTCATATTTGACAAGGATATACTTTGTAGTGCTTGTCAAGCAGGGAAACAAGTTGGAGGAAGTCACCGCGCGAAGAACATCATGACCACAAGAAGACCACTCGAGCTACTTCACAGAGTCTCGGTGGTAACTCATTTGGTCTAGTCATAGTTGATGATTTTTCAAGATTTACATGGGTGTTCTTTCTTGATGACAAATCGCAGGTCCAAAATATCTTCAAAAACTTCGCTAGGAAGGCCCAAAATAAGTTTGACGTGAAGATCAAGAAGGTTCGGAGTGACAATGGAACGGAGTTCAAGAACGCAAATGTGGACACCTTTCTTGACGAAGAAGGGATTTCACATGAGTTCTCGGCTACGTACACACCTCAACAAAATGGAGTTGTTGATAGGAAGAACCGGACTCTTATCGAGATGGCAAGAACGATGCTTGATGAGTACAAAACGCCAAAGCATTTTTGGGCGGAAGCGGTTGAGACAGCTTGTCATGCAATAAATCGCTTGTATCTTCACAAGCTACTCGGCAAGACGGCATACGAGCTCCTCACCGGTAACAAACCCCAAGTTGGATACTTTCGAGTATTCGGCTCAAAGTGCTACATTCTTGATCAGCATCGTCGTTCTAAATTTGCTCCTAAATCTCATGAAGGTTTCCTACTTGGTTATGGATCAAACTCTCACACTTACCGTGTCTACAACAATTTCACCCGAAAGGTTGAAGAGACGGTAGATGTGAAGTTTGATGAATCTAACGGCTCGCAAGTAGAGAAATTGCCAATTGATGTAGGAGACAAAGACCCTTCGGAAGCAATTCAAGACTTGTCCATTGGCAAGATTCGTCTAACGGAAGTGAAGGAGAGTACCTCGTCTGTCCAAGTGGAAGCTTCTACCTCATGACAAGGTGAACCAAGAGTTGATACGGAAGCATCCACAAGTGGGACACGCCAAGATGAAGAAAATGAGGGAGCACACCAAGATGAACATCAACAACCTGCTTCTCCACCACGATAAGAGAACGACAACGTCAACAATGAAGAAGGCCAAGAAGAAGAACAAGATGAAAATGATGTTCCACCCCGACCCAAGCAAAAGCTTTCACGAGTTCGAGCAAGAATTGCCAAAGATCATCCCGTCGAGCAAATCTACAATGATATCCAAACCGGGAGAATCACTCGCTCTAAAACTCGTTTAGCTAACTTTTGTGAACATTACTCATTCATCTCTAGCATTGAACCTATGAAGGTTGAAGAAGCATTAGAGGATCCGGATTGGATAAACGCTATGCATGAAGAGCTACACAACTTTGAGAGAAATCAAGTGTGGATTTTGGTCGAGAAGCCCGACAACAACCACAACATCATTGGTACCAAATGGGTGTTTCACAACAAGCAAGATGAAGATGGACAAGTGGTTCGCAACAAAGCACGTCTCGTCGCCCAAGGCTACACACAAGTTGAAGGTATGGACTATGGTGAGACATATGCTCCCGTTGCTATACTTGAGTCCATTCGCATCTTACTTGCTTATGCTAATCACCATAATATCACCTTGTACCAAATGGACATTAAGAGTGCTTTTCTAAATGGCAAAATCGAAGAGGAAGCTTATGTTAAGCAACCTCCCAGCTTCGTCAATCCTAAGAAACCTAATCATGTTTACAAACTTCACAAAGCCCTTTATGGTCTTAAACAAGCTCCTAGAGCATGGTATAAATGCTTGACCAAGTTCCTTATTGAAAAAGGCTTTGAAATTGGTAAAATTGATTCTACTCTTTTTACTAAAAGGGTTAATGGAGAACTATTTGTGTGCCAAATTTACGTTGATGATATCATATTTGGTTCAACTAACCCTCATTTTAGTGAGAAGTTTGGAAAGCTAATGTCGGAGAAGTTTGAGATGTCTATGATGAGTGAACTCAAATTCTTTCTCGATTTGCAAATCAAGCAAACTAAGGAAGGTACCTTTGTCTCTCAAACAAAGTACACCAATGACTTATTCAAGAAGTTCAATATGCAATAATGCAAAGGTATGACTACACCCATGCCTACTAGTGGACATCTTGATTTGACAAAAGATGGTGAAGCGGTTGATCAAAAGGTTTATCGCTCTATGATTGGTTCATTGTTATATCTATGTGCCTCTCGTCCCGATATTATGCTAAGTGTGTGCATGTGTGCACGATATCAAGCTGCTCCTAAAGAATGTCATCTTAAGGCTGTGAAAAGGGTAGTGAGATACCTAATCCATACACCAAATTTTGGCATTTGGTATCCTAAGAGGTCCTCTTTTGATCTTGTTGGCTACTCCGATTCGGACTATGCCGGAGACAAGGTTGATAGAAAGTCCACTTCGGGTACTTGTCAATTCCTTGGTAGATCTCTTGTGTCTTGGTCTTCCAAGAAACAAAACTCGGTATCTTATCCACCGCCGAAGCAGAATACATTGCCGCTGGTTCATGTTGCGCTCAATTACTTTGGATGACCCAAACTCTTAAAGATTATGGGATATATGTGAAACATGTTCCATTGCTATGTGACAATGAAAGTGCTATTAAGATTGCTCACAATCCCGTGCAACATTCTCGAACTAAGCATATTGAAGTTCGTCATCATTTCATTCGAGATCATGTTGCAAAAGGGGACATTAACCTTAAGCATTCGCACCGATAAGCAATTGGCAGATATATTCACTAAACCACTTGATGAGAAAGTGTTTTGCAGGTTGAGAGGTGAATTGAACATCATTGATGCTTCAAACATGGAGTAGGAACTCCATTTGATACATGCGGGGCATGAGCCTATGACTAATCCTCGATATTTCTCTTATGATTCTATTCATATGTCTCGGATATATTTGTACCTTGCATGTTATCTAACCCATGTAGGTACTTGGTTGAATATAAATATACGAGATTGCAACTCACTCACATCTTGAGCAATCTCTACATCACCAAGTCTCTACACAATGGTGGTTGAAGACAAGGAAGCACGAAACCATTCAAACATATCCTTTGGCAAATTCCATGTTGAGTCTCATGATTGTCATTTGGATACACAAGTGCTCTTCCTTGCAAAGCTAACCCATGTAGGTAGATGAACTCAAACTCCAAGTGGTGCTCCCAACCCTTGATGAACTACATCAACCTTGAGCAACCCACACAAGTTCAACTACATGAACAAGATCAACACCACCACCCAAGGTATGTTATTCCATCTTAGAGAAGCTTTACTCCAAGTCATGAGTCAAAGCAACTCGACAAGATGTGAATACATCAAAAGGCTTAAACGAAAAATGGTAACCCCATTTTGAGCTTAAACGATGAGTATGACCTATGATCAAGTGCTCTCACTTGACTCCTAAGTCAATATACTCTAACATAGGTGACTTTGTCACCGACCATTTCTAGATGAAGTTCTCTAGTGTTTCTCCGTGCTTTTGCATTTGCATATTTGTTTCCACTTTCAAAAAAAACTTCATCTAGAACTTTTAGTTTCTTTTCTTTCCTTTTTGTTCTGCATTTTATGCATCCAATTCATTGCAAATCTTTCAGTTAATTCCTTGCATATCCTTGTGAGATCTTACTTGTCTAGTGAGCTGAGGTGACAAGTGGTTTCACTCTGATGAACTCGGTCACACCGGTTTGTTCTCTTTGGCCCAACCGAAATCCTTCGGTGCATCTGAAGCACACAACTCGGAGTCAACGATCTCATCACAGGAAAACCAACTTGCCACTTATTCCTGATTTTTGTTTGCTCCAGCTCCACTCAATGATTCTTGTCCTCTGCCAGCATCATATTAGACATGCTGCTTTGCTCTGTGACTCAAGGACCAACCCATTTGTATCGCATGTCCAGAAGAGCCCTTCATGGAAATTGATGTCAAAGGGGGAGAGAGAGATCACATCAAAGCTTAATCCTTCCTATAGGGGGAGAAAGAGAGAGTACTCAGGGGGAGAGAGTTTCTCAACTAGGAGAAAGTAATATCATCAAAGACCCTAGATGCTTGGTGTTCAAGAGGAGAGATGTCACATGTCTTTAAGAGGGGAAAGACATGTTTGGTTGCTTGCTTTAGCTCAAGCTCTGTTGTTTCTTTTTTTTTTGCTCTGATTTTCTGTTCCCTATCTTCTCCCAATATCCCATGCAGATTCAGGGGGAGCAAGACATCTAAGGGAAGGAAATCTCTGATTTTATTGCATATCTTTACCTTTGGGGGCATGTCTATATCCAATGTGGTACTTAGTACTCACTGTACATGCCATCCCAGTCTTGGTTCTCTTGTGGTTTCTCTTGTTTGCTCTGGTCAGTAGGTGTATCTGTGTTATTTAACCTTGTTTGTGCAGGTTCATCCCATCCTAAGCCAACTCAAGACCACAAGGTAAGTATATGCATCACAGTCATGTGAATGAGAAGTTCTTGCTGATGTACATACTGTTTGCAAGAAGGACTCATGAGCATGAAGGTACATTTCTCACATTCACATCATTTGCTCTGATGCATATAGCCAAGATATATGTAACACATTGCTTACTCTGTCATGTTTATGCATTCACATGCTCCTATATTCAATATTCACATGATTGCATACATGTAGGGGGAGCCTATGCATGTTACATGTCTTCCCAAAGCTTTACTTGCTATTCTCTATATCTTTACCTAAAGCTTTGATGTATGTTGTCATCAATTACCAAAAAGGGGGAGATTGAAAGCACAAGTGCTCCCTGGGTGGTTTTGGTAATTAATGTCAACATATCTCTTGTTGGACTAACACTTTTACCTAGTATGTTTCAGATAAGTTCAACAATGGAGTGGCATGGACTAGAGGATGTGGAACCCCTTCAAGATGCTAAGGACAAAGGATTGGCACAAGCTTCAAGATCAAGACTCTACATTTTCTATTTTAGTGATCCAAGATCACATTGAGTCTATAGGAAAAGCCAATACTATCAAGAGGGGATGAGGTGTTGCTTAATGGCTTGCTTGCTCAAAGTGCTTAGTGATATGCTCCAAAACCCTCAACTACCTTCCCACATCCACATATGACCTAAACCAAAAGCAAACTCGGCCCCACCGATTCTTTCTATCCGGAGCCATCGAGTTCAGTTGACATAGCCACTGCCAGAAACCCTAATCAGTTTGGTCTCACCGAGATGGGCTTGCAAACTCTCTGTTACCTGTTGCAACATTTTCGGTCCCACCGAGATATGCAATCGACCCCACCGAGTTTGATTGGCCAACTCTCTATTTTGCTTATTACCCAAATCGGTCCCACCGAGTTTGAGTAATCGGTCAAACCGAGTATTGGTTTTACCCTAACCCTAGCACATCAGTTCCACCGAATTGAACTAGTCGGTCCCACCGAAAACCCTAACGGTCACTAGGTTTACTAAATCGGTCCGACCGAGTTTTTCCCTTCGGTCTCACCGAGATTGGTAAATTGAGTGTAACGGTTAGATTTTGTGTGGAGGCTATATATACCCCTCCACCCACTCTTCATTTGTGGAGAGAGCCATCAGAACATACTTACACTTCCAATACACATTTTCTGAGAGAGAACCACCTACACTTGTGTTGAGGTCAAGATATTCCATTCCAATCATATGAATCTTGATCTCTAGCCTTCCCCAAGTTGCTTTCCACTCAAATCTTCTTTCCATCAAATCCAAATCCTTTGAGAGAGAGTTGAGTGTTGGGGAGACTATCATTTGAAGCACAAGAGCAAGGAGTTCATCATCAACACACCATTTGTTACTTCTTGGAGAGTGGTGTCTCCTAGATTGGCTAGGTGTCACTTGGGAGCCTCCAACAAGATTGTGGAGTTGAACCAAGGAGTTTGTAAGGGCAAGGAGATCGCCTACTTCGTGAAGATCTACCGCTAGTGAGGCAAGTCCTTCGTGGGCGACGGTCATGATGGAATAGACAAGGTTGCTTCTTCGTGGACCCTTCGTGGGTGGAGCCCTCCATGGACTCGCGCAACCGTTACCCTCCGTGGGTTGAAGTCTCCATCAACGTGGATGTACGATAGCACCACCTATCGGAACCATGACAAAAACCTCCGTGTCTCCAATTGCGTTTGAATACTCCAAACCCTGCTCTTTACATTCTTGCAAGTTGCATGCTTTACTTCCCGCTACTCATATACTCATTGCATGCTTGCTTGATATGTATTGTGTTTGTTAAACTTGTGCTTAAACTCCACTTAAACTTGAGAATATTAAAAACTGCAACTTTTGGCACTTAGTGTCTAATCACCCCCCCCCCCCTCTAGACACCTCTTCTCGATCCTTTCACTTCTGCATGCAACCACCTTATCTTCTTTCCAGAGGTCGACATGTCTGTCGAAGCCATCTATCCTGAACCTGCCAAGGAGCCTCTATATCTTCACAATGCCAATCACCAAAGCTTCACTCAACCCATTGAAGGAGTTCTTGTTGTCACTCGTGTTTATCCCTTGGCTGGTAACACTCGTGCACCTCGTCATGCAAACACTGAAGCCACTGAAAGCACCATGGCTCAAAGGCCTCGAAAGTGCTCTCGCACTCTTAATGACCGAGAGCTTCTCGTGGCATTGCATCAGAAACAGGACAAGCATCATGACTGGCTCAAGCGTCAGATGCAGAGCCTCTTGGTGGATGCCAATCAAATTTGCAATCTTGCCACCAAGAATGCCTTTGTCACTCATGAAACCTGTCGCCGGTCGTGGAAGAGTCTGACATTGCTTAGTTCTAAAGATGATCTTCAACAAGATGGCTTCACCGAGAGATTCAAATTTGATTCCACTCCTCCCAAGAATGTTGTCTTGCGTCGGACTCCCTCCCTCGAAGACTCTGAGTACTCATCCTCAGTGGCAACTGTCGATGCCAGAGTTATCAATGACGAAGATAGTGCTACTTCACCAACTACAACTTCACCTCGAATCCTCAGTGCACCAAGTTCTTCTGCACCACTGGACTACAACGTCGACCCTGCAACTTCTCCTGCTCATGGGAACGAGTAGAGCTATATGTCTTCAAACCTTTTTGGTCCTTACTGACAAAAGGGGGAGAAGCATTTGAGTTGATAGTCTTCAAAGCGGGTCATTATTGGGTGGTTGCTATACTTTTTTGCCAAGTGTTTACAACTCTCGCTTTTGATACTTTCGGTTCTTTGAGTTGTAACACTTAAACTTGATGTTCGTCTGCTACCTTTTCTGACAACTATGTGATGCGATGGTAAATTCCGCATGTGCGATGATAAATTCCGCACGAAGTCATTCCGCAGACGTCCATTTTTCATTATGCATGTCATTATCGTCATTACATCCTCTCATGCATGATGAATTGTCTTCATAAGCTGAAGAGGATCTCCACAAGTAAAACATGCCATGTGCATTTGCATTCAAAAGCAAAATACTTATATGCACATCTTCAGGGGGAGCCTTTTGCTACTTATGAAGACAATACCTTATCCTTACAATTTCACATACTTTTATCCCCGTTGAAAACTTCAACCAGTTTGTCATCAATCACAAAAAAGGGGGGATTGTAAGTGCATCTAGTGCCACCCCTAGATGGTTTTGGAGTATTGACGACAAACCTGGTTGAGGTACTAATGTGTTTGTGAGAATTGCAGGATAACACAGGTAGTAGTCCCTCATTGATTCGGTTTACCTACCAGAGATGACCCCTAAAAATGTGTGAAGACATTGAAGACAATGGTGGTCTGTGAAGAGTTTTCACATTGAAGACTATGACATAAGAAGACATCGTATGAAGACTATGGATTGCGAAGACATAGTTGTTTCGTAGTTTCCTTTTCTTCTTTGTTGAGTCATAGGAACCACCGTACTGGTAAGTGGGGTCCAAGTGAACAAAGTCAGAGTGACTGAAGTGATGCTCAACCAAATCCTATGTCTTCGAGCGAAGACAATGAGAGCAAATCTTATCCAGAGCTGGATAAGTCAACTTTACTTGTAGCCCAAGTCAAGCTGCCACGTGTGTTTGAAATCTGACCGTTACACATGTGTCAGTTCCTTAGTGACCCAGGGTCATTTTGGACAAATCAGGTGGGGTTGCCTCGTGGCTATAAATAGCCCACCCCCTACACCATAAATTGGTGGCTGCTCAGAGTAGTGCACGGCTTTTATCGTTTGAGATCAACCCACCTCGAAGCCTTTGAGAGAGAAATCCTTTCGAGGACAAAGCCCTAAACACCTAGAGCCAAAGAGTGTTAGGAATCGCTGAAGTCTTTCTGTCTGCGTGATCTGACAACTTATTACACTTGAGGACTGTGAATCCTCCAGCCAGCTAGGCATCGCGTTCTGAGCATCCAAGAGTCATTGTGGATCGCCAGTGAACGAAGTATGTGAAGGTTTGGAAGTCTACCTTGAAGACTTACCAGATTGATTGCGTGAGTACTTTGTGTCCTTAGCTCAAGGGGAATAAGGTGAAGACGCTGTCTTCTGATTTGAATCTCAGCCTCCCTAACCAGGCGTACAGTTGTCACAGCAACTGGAACTAGTCCAACAAATACCTGTCCTCACCAAGAAACTGGTTCTATCCTTACCTCTCTTTTTACTTACAGTTTGTCTTCATGAAGTCATTGTCTGCTTGCATGATCTGATTGACTTCACTGAGTGAAGACTGTTGATTCATTGGCTTCATACTATCTTCCATCTTGATCCATACTACCTAGCTGCTGATAGTCTTCGTACTTTCACTTCATTTCTTACTTGACTATAGCTTGTCTCGTGTATTCTACCTTCCGCTACATGTTAATCAGTTTATTTCTATTGTTTGTCTTCAAAAACCCCATGAATTGAAGACTTTCATAAAAATCGCCTATTCACCCCCTCTAGTCGATAACTAGCACTTTCATAATGTAAATTGCAAGGAGATGAGATTTGTGATTAGGAACCTCATAGATGTTGATGATGTCTCCCCGGCAATGGCGCCATAAATTCCTTTTGATGCGGCTTGAAGCAATGTCGGTATTTCCCGAAGAGAAAGGGACGATGCAGCATAGCGACAGTACGTATTTCCCTCAGTGATGAAACCAAGGTTATCGAACCAGTAGGAGAACCAAGCAACAACACGTAAACGGCACCTGCACAAAAATAACAAATACTCGCAACCTGACGTATTAAAGGGGTTGTCAATCCCTTTCGGGTAACGGCACCAGAAATTGGCAAACAGACGTGAATAAATTGTAGTAGATTGATAGATCAAACACAAAATAAAATAAATGAGAATAAATTGCAGCAAGGTATTTTTGTATTTTTGGGTTTAATAGATCTAAAAATAAAAGGCAAATAAAATAGATCGCAAAGGCAAATAATATGAGAAAGAGACTCGGGGGTCGTAGGTTGCGCTAGTGGCTTATCTCGAGAAAAATAGCAAACGATGGGTAAACGAATTATTGTTGGGCAATTGATAAAACTTCAAATAATCATGACGATATCCAGGAAATCATCATTATATAGGAATCATTTCCAAGATTAGTAGACCGACTCCTGCCTGCATCTACTACAATTACTCCACACATCGACCGCTATCCAGCATGCATCTAGTGTATTAAGTTCATGGACGAACAAAGTAACGCAATAAGAATGATGACATGATGTAGACAAGATCTATTTATGTAGAAATAGACCCCATCGTTTTATCCTTAGTAGCAATGATACACACATGTCGGTTCCCCTTCTGTCATTAGGATCAAGCACCATAAGATCGAACCCACTACAAAGCACCTCTTCCCATTGCAAGATAAATAGATCAAGTTAGCCAAACAAAACCCAAATATCGGAGAAGAAATACGAGGCTATAAGCAATCATGCATATAAGAGATCAAAGAAAGTCAAATAACTTTCATGGACAAAAAGAGATAGATCTGATCATAAACTCAACATTCATCGGATCCCAACAAACACACCGCAAAAGAGTTACATCATATGGATCTCCAAGTGACCATTGTATTGAGAATCAAGCGAGAGAGAGAAAGACATCTGGCTACTAACTACGGACCTGAAGGTCTACAAAGAACTACTCACGCATCATCAGAGAGGCACCAATGGAAGTGGTGAACCCCTCCGTGATGGTGTCTAGATTGGATGTGGTGGTTCTGGACTCTGTGGCGGTTGGAATTGATTTTTGTCAACTCCCCTAGGGTTTCTGGAATATTGGGGTATTTATAGAGCAAAGAGGCGGTCCGGGGGGCACCCGAGGTTGGCACAACCCACCAGGGCGCGCCTGGGCTTCCTGGCGCGCCCTGGTGGGTTGTGCTCCCCTCGGAGCACCCCTAGGCGCTTCTCCGGCCCATTAGGTGTATTCTGGTCCAAAAAAATTCCATAAAAAGTTTCGTTGCGTTTCGACTCCGTTTGATATTGATTACATGCGATGTAAAAAACATGCAAAAAACAGCAACTGGCACTTAGCACTATGTCAATAGGTTAGTACCAAAAAATGATATAAAATGATTATAAAACATCCAAGATTGATAATATAATAGCATGGAACAATCAAAATTTATAGATACGTTGGAGACGTATCATGTAGCATTATGCATCTTATCTCCCTCGCCCACCATTTACTAAAAAATATCTTATCTATATTTAATCTTACCAAAAAGTTGAATGCACAGACAATGCCAGTGCAGAAGTGTAGCCCATTGCTCTTGTCAGTACATTTTATCTTGTAACGCTTGTACTTCCAGGGATTGGTACTTGATTATGTAGCATCAATCTGCATCTTATCTTCATTATCCTCTATCCCTTCCAGTATTATCATATCTACAATTACTCTCTACAAAATGTAGAGTACAGGCAATGCTTATGAAGAAGATTATGTGCTAAAATTCTTGAGTTATTCTTCCCTTGACATGGCGAAGGGTATTACAAAGTCGGTGTTAACTGTTAATATAAGTCAGTCCTTCTAAAGCCGTTATCCTCAACTGCTGTTTAATTTGCTCATACTCCCTATCATTAACTGCTGTTTAGTTTGTTGTTTCTACCAAAATTCATGTTCGAAACAAATGTAAGTTCCAAGTTTTACTTGTAAAACAAAATTCCTTATTCATACCATGCACATTACTCAATGTTTTGAACTTACTCTTTGTTTTCCAATTTGAAATTGGATGGAATTGCCAACACAGTTATCATCTTTGTTTATACACGTGCAAAACCTGTCATCTCTCTGCTTATTTCAGGGTGATATGTCTGATGGCATGCACAAGTGTGCTGAAGGCTGTGAGACAAACCCAACATATATTGCAGCAAAGAAGGTAAAACATCTTGAAGATAGTTCTTGTGCAAGGCTAACATTTCTTGAACTGTCTTGGAAGTGGTCTTGGTTCAGTATTATTTTGTTACGCTGCAATGGTGCCCAGTTTTTGTAATCTACTTCTTCGTTGCGCTTTATGATCACTAGTGGCGAACTTCGCCGCCTAGTGGATATAATATACCATAAATCCTTTATTGTATAGTGTAGGTTTATTCTAAGTTACTATGCCATAATTTCTTTACTGTATATAGAGTAGGTTCGTTCTTAATTCCTACTAGTTACTGCCATCATTTGCTATCAGAAAAAAATGAAGAAAATCTGATGTAGTCGACCGGGCTGAAACATTCGGCTCTAACGGGCCTGCTTTTTAGCGGGACATAATTGGGCCGGACTGCAACTTTCTTGGGCCTGAAAGGCCATTGGGGCCTTCACACTTTGCGCCAGACCCACAACTTACATGGGCCTATATTCGGCCCAAAGTTTAGTTGGGCCTTTAGTGGATCCAGCGCTTAGTTGGGCCCATGTAGCTTTGGGCCATTAACAGGCTAAATATTCTGCTGCCTGTTACGGCCCAGAAGAAACCATGGGCCTTTACCAGGCCGAAGTGCATGTTGGGCCTCAATTTTCACTAGTCGTCAACGGGCCTTCAGTGGGCTGAAATGTAGACCGGGCCTTTTTTGGCCCAGTTATATGATGGACCATTACCATGCCAAAACATATCTCGGGCCTTAGTTGGACCACTGTTATCATGGGCCTTTAATAGGCCGAAAGCTTAGTAGAGGCATCAACGGGCCGAATTATACGGCAGGCCTTTAACAGGCCCAAATTCACATTAGCTGAACTGTTGCCACCTTTATCACGGGTCGTTAGAGGGCCAAATGTCGCATCGGATCATATATGGCCCATGGGCAGCACGAGCCATTCCTAGGCCGAAAGACACACCGGGCTGAAATGGGCCCATGTCTACATCGGGCCTCTAACTGGCCGAAATGTCACTGGGCCATAATTGGGCCCAAATATTCAGCAAAAAATTAACGGGCAAGATCTGGCTTTGGGCCGTAAATGGGCCATGTTTAAATAGGCCATTATTGGGCTGGCCCACTAGTACCTGAGTAAATACTACGGGCCTTTGACTGGGTCGGCCTTTTTAACCTATATGGGCCTCTGTTGCGCCCTGCCATGTGTCGACGTATCATAGGCATGTCTCCGCCACTGGACGGACGACATCTGGCCCACCGAGGAGTAGACACGTGTTTCCTCCAGCCAATGATGATTTTACACGTGGAAAATCCCCATTTTTCTGGGTTGTTAACGGGTTATCGGATCCAAACTGGAACCCTATACTTTAACGGTGACCCGTTACGGTGGATGCTACGTGTCAGTTATGCTTGACGAAAGCACTTCCATGACGTGCCATTTATCGTCATGGAAGTGGACACTTCCGTGATGATAATTTTGGTATTGTCATGGAACACTTCTAGGACAGCACAGGTATGACTATCTTGATTCTCTCATAAAATCGTCATGGATGTACATGCATGACAAAAAACGTGACCTACTGTGACAAACACGTATCATCACGGAAGTGTATTTTTTTTGTAGTGTCAGTGCCATGATTGTAATTATTTCTTGGATTAAATTAATCAAAAAATTGCCTATTTACTCAACAATACCTTGACAAACGAAAGAACAACTACACAGTTTACATGTCGAAGACATGGTGTAACTTGTTCCACTATATTTTCTACGTCCCTGCATCTGCTACTTTGTATCTTGACAGAGAATCAAGAATTAAAACTTGTCCCCGCCTCCAAATATGTCAAACATGATAAGAGTTAAGAACCCAATATAGCAAAAATTACATCATATCATGTGCTTCCATTCGGAGTAGCCAGAAGCTTTATCAATGTATGTCTTGTGATCTCAAAGATTGGCCCACCCTACTCATATTGCCGTCCAGGCCATTCCTCTACTCACCAACACCTTTTGTTATTCTTCGGTGATGGCAGCCTCACACAGCAGCCAAACCAGTGAACCTTCGTACCCCCCTCCGCATGGGCATCCACTGTTGTGTCTTCGCCGGCTCTGGGTCGTTCCCTTCCTAGGACTCGCCATCATCCACCGCATTGGTTCTCTCGACGTAGTGTGGTCAACTTTGTCAACAAACGACAGCCATCGGAAGAGGGATGTACATGGAGTGACTGACAGTAGGGACCAACATGGTCCATGGCCGCACACAAGCAAGTGTCTCCTTCTTATGCGAAAACAAATGATTTCTCCCCCTGACAGGTTTAACCCACCAGCTACATCTTCGCACACAAGGAAGTGCCTCCTTATTACGCGGAAAAAAAAGTTTTCTCTCCCTGACAGCTAGGACCCACCAGCTACATCTTCGCACGCAGGGAAGTGCCACCCTATTACGCGCAAAAAAGATTCCCCCTTCTAGGTGGGACCCACCAGATTTGCAGTATGACTTGTGGGCCTACTAAGTTGACGCGTGCGAATGGATTTTTCAACTTAGTCAATGAACGATTCTAGGTGCAGTGACCGTTGGATGTTAATCCAACGGCCGTGCTGCGTCTTCAACCTCTGGTCTTCTTGCTCCAGCCGCCCAAACCAGCACCCCCCGTACAACCTGCTCCATTCTCTCGTGGCCGACTATGCTGCCGCGCGGGCCTCATCGCCCGACGCTACTACCACTAACAGCCTCACACCGTAGTCGAACTAGTGAACCCTCGTACTCCCCTCCGTGTGGGCATCCAC
Organism: Triticum dicoccoides; assembly: GCF_002162155.2. NCBI lineage: Eukaryota > Viridiplantae > Streptophyta > Magnoliopsida > Poales > Poaceae > Triticum > Triticum dicoccoides. The sequence continues at coordinate 334,370,749 of NC_041390.1, read as the reverse complement.
CAGCCTCATCTTCCCTGGCTCCGCATCGTTTCCTTCCTAGGCCTCACCATCATTTACCATATTGATGCTCTCGTTGCGGCATGGACAACGAGGTCAACAAACGACAGCCATCGGAAGAGGAGTTTAGGTGGTGAGGCTGACAACTGGACCCATCAGCTACATCTTTGAACGCAAGGAAGTGCCTAATTATTACTCGCAAAATAAAAATGATTCCTCCCCTCACAGCTAGGACCCAGCAGTTATATCTTTGCATGCAAGGAAGTGTGTCCTTATCCTGCCTAACAGTTGGGACCCACTCGGTCAAAGCATACATAGCGTTGTCTGTCTGGTCGTGAACATGTATGTACATACTAGTTGATCGGTCTCTCTGCAATGATGAACCATGGCCAAGCAAGAGGCGGCACATGTCGTAGTAGAGCCCTTGACGTAGCAGTTCAAACAGTCCCATCTAAACCGTGTACACATACGTACATACGGACGGGGTCTCGAATGGCTACTCGCGCATACATACGACCAGGGCTCTTGTACATGGAGATGCAATGGACGACAACAAGGATGTCATGTTCACTTGTGTAGAGACCTGCTATACAAACAGTTTTTAACCCCTTTCCACGACGGCGTTTGGAACCATCGCCAAGTGAGTGTGGGCGATAGGGGGTTCCTTCCCACATGACCCAGAAATCGTCGGGTATAGGCCCTCCTGGCACATAGGCTGGGGGAAAATGAGCTCATGTGCGATCTGGCGAGGCATCGAAACTCAATCGTTTCTGTTCGTATGTACATCCCACACGGCGAATCCTTGAAAAACATTTCCGTTTGTATGTATGTCGCACACAGTTTTTTGTGTGGAAACTTGTGCAAGGTGGCCTAACGCAAACAGTTATCTGTCGGAAGCCATGTGTGATTCTTAGTTGATCGAACACGCCTACTTTCTAGAAACCGTGTGGGTTGTTTGAGTTCATCGCCCACGGTGCTTTTTGAGTAATCGCCTGCAATAGAAAACCCCAATAAGCAGGGTAATTAGCCTATTATTGATAATCCATGTACTAATCAAATTGATATTTCTCATACAACACACCAGATATTTCATATCCGTATAACGGCAACCAGGATTTCATAATCGAATTACATCAGATAGCTTCAGCACTCAGTTACGCCATTACACAATAGCACCAAGTTTCACATGCAACATCAAAAACCTTTGGAAAGTAGCATCATACATGGTAAATAGACACATGAATCTCATCTGGAAAACTACAGAAACGGAAGGCAAATATTGAGAGTTCAGTGATCTTGAATGTCCTTGCAACTTTAGGCCAGTGGCTATGACAAATCACTAGAAGGCACTGGTGGTGGCCTCGAGAAAACAGCATGAACTGTATTTTAAGGTAGACAACCGCGTGGCGGTGTCGACGGTGGCCTCGAAGACGAGGTACTCCTACAAGATCTGGCGGTCGGCACGCATGGCAGCCATAGCGACCTCGTGTGCGCGTGCGGCCGCGATTTGCTTCTCTGCTACCAGATGCTACTGAACTCCACGTTATATTGCGTGCAAAATGGCTTTGGACGGCGCTTAATTGGAGGAGGGGGTAGTGATTTCGGTGGAAGGTGTTGAGCCATCGGTCGGGGCATGTGGGATAGGGAAGGAGGAGGATAGTGTGGGTGGGTGTGGATTACCTAACCATATCGACGAGGCTGCGCAGCAATAAGAAGGGTCGGCGGCGAGGAGGTCGCGCGGCAAGAAGAAGGGTCACCGGCGAGGAGGCGGCGCTGCAAGAAGAAGGGTCGCCAGCGAGGAGGCGGCACTGCAGGAAGAAGGGTAGCCGGCGAGGACGCGACACTGCAAGAAGAAGGGTCACCGGCGAGGAGGCTAAGCTACCAGTAAGCAGCAGTGAAGGTTTGAAACTGGAAAGCAAGGAGGAACATTGGAAATGTGGCTTTTGGTGGGAGGGAGGGGGCAAGGAGATAGATATTTCCGCGGTGGCGGAAACATTTCGCTCGGTGCCGCGAGAAACTGGCGCACAAGTGTGGCTCAAGCGGGGGTGGTGGACTGTAGACGACGAAGTTTGATGCGTAAGCTAGACAAGACGGTGCACTAACATATTTTATATCGCATCCCACATGAATCTTTCTAGTAAACTGTTTGTGGTATACCTGATTTTTTTCATTATGTGTTGAAAGACAAAATGGTGTTACGGAGGGAAAGGATGGTGTTTGAATTGCTAGAACATTTATGTACAGTAAACATGCAACTACATGTGTGACGTGTTTAAGTTTGGAATTATTTCGGGTCCATTTGGCATTTTTATGCATTAATTGAGTTTCTAGGCATTTAATGTGCATAATTCAAATTTGCACTACAAGCACATGCTCCAGTGCACCAATGTTTGTTGAAAAATCACATGTGTGTCTTTGGGTGAGTTTATAGGTCCCATGCAAGAAATGGGAATGAAATTCAAGCATCTGGGCATCGTGGCTCGGCCGGGAACATTGAGAAGCTTGGTTTTTAAAATCCTAGAAATTCAAAACTCTCCTGAAAATCATGAAACTTGGCATGGTATCATTTCATGGCACCAACATCCTATCGTAAAAAAATTGGCCACATTTGGATAAGTTTTTGGTATAAGCTTCTTGCAAACCGGAGCTTCTCTCGAGAAGACTCATGGTTCCCGAGGGGGGACGTGTCACCTTTGTGTGCGAAACGATATACGCTGCCTCTCCCCCCCTTGATTTTTTACAGAGGCAACATAGAACTACATGAGTGCCATGTTAAATTTGGAATTATTCCCGGTTCATTTGGACTTTCTTGTACATTAATTGAATTCCTGCTCATTTAATGTGCATAATTCAAATTTGAACTACAAGCACATGCTTCAGTGCACCAAAGTTGGTTGAAAATCACATGTGTGTCCTTGGGTGAATTTCTAGGTCCCATGCAAGAAATCACAATGAAATTCAAACATCTAGGTGTCGTGGCTCAGCCAGAAAGATTGAGAAACTTAGTTTTTTAATTCATGTAAATCCAAAACATGCCTGAAAATCATGAAACTTGCCATGATGTCATAACATGGCACCAACATGATGTGGTAAATTTTTTGGCCGAATTGGGACAAGCTTCGGTATAAGCTTCTTGCAAACCGGAGCTTCTCTCAAGAAGGCGCGTGGTTCTGAGAGGGAACGTGTCACCTCTGTGTGCCAAACGACATACACTACTTTCTCCCGCCTTAATTTTTTTACACAGGTAGATTAGACCAAATAGAATTATCGTGCTAAATTTTGGAATTATTCCAGGTTAGTTTGGCCTTTTATACATTAATTGAATTTCTGGGCATTTAATGTGCATAATTCAAATTTGAACTACAAGCAGATGATCCAGTGCACCAAATATTCTTGAAAAGACACATGTGTGTCCTTGGGTGAATTTGTAGGTCCCATGCAAGAAATGGCAATGGAATTCAAACATTTGGGCGTCGTGCCTTGGCTGGAAATATTAAGAAACTTGGTTTTTTAATCCCTATAAATCCAAAACACACCTGAAAATCATGAAACTTGGTATGGTGTCATGACATGGCACCAACATGTTGTGGTAAATTTTTTGGCTGAATTGGGACAAGCTTTGGTATAAGCTTCTTGCAAACCGGAGCTTCTCTTAAGAAGGCTCATGGTTCCCAAAGGGAACATGTCACCTCCGTGTGCGAAACGACATACACTTCCTTATCCCGCCTTGATTTTTTTACACGGGCAGCTTAGACCAAATAGGAGTTTCGTGCTAAATTTTGGAATTATTCCGGATTCGTTTGGCCTTTTTATACATTAATTCATTTTCTAGGTTTTAATGCACATAATTCAAATTTGAAGTACAAGTGCATGCTCCAGTGCACAAAAGTTAGTTGGAAAATCATTTATGTGTACTTGGGCGAACTTCTAGGTCCCATGGAAGAAGTGGGAATGGAATTCAAACATCTGGGCATCTTGGCTCGGCCGTAAACATCTAGAAACTTGGTTTTAAAATTCCCGTAAATCCAAAACTCACCTGAAAATCGTGAAAATTGGCATGGTGTCATGACATGGCACCAACATGTTTGTGGTAATTTTTCTGTCTGATTTGCGAAGGCGCACACATTAACAATCAAAAAATCATTTTGGAACAAGTGTTGTCACGTTACAAATCGGAAACACAAGTATTATTGAAACTGTGGGCATTCTACTTACCAATTACGTGCCGCCATGCATCCCCTTTTTTATTGGCTAGGAGGTGTCATGCGGGGTAGCTATTTGAGTACGGGAGGCGAGCGATCGGACCCTTGCGCGTGCTCATTGGGGGGAGAGCGCTTTGACCTCTATCCATCGCGCGCTTCCCTCCCAACGTCTCTATTAATGGCGCCTGAGCCCCTGTTTCACGGCATGGCTATGTCTCACTAGACTGAGATTTAAGAGAGAAAAAGGAAATCTGAAAAGAAAATTTTGCACGGATCTTAATGTAAGATCCGAGGACCTATATAGCATCGACTACGACTTATAGCAAGACTGATGAATATAAGGACGATGACAGTGGATAATAATTGTCTTATATATTTAGGAATATAATTAAAAAAGCCACATGCGGCAAAGCCCGAAATACACAAGGGCAAAATAAGAAGACAAAGATCTGGCTCGCTGATCTCTACTTTCTTGATGCGTTGTTGCAGGCCGCGGGAACTAGTCTCCACAGCAAGCAGCGATGAGCTCTTTCGTGTCCTCAAGATGCTGCTTGAGAGCATCCACGGATTCCTCCACCAGCCTTTTGCGCTTGATGCGCAGCATGACATTCTTGTCCATAAGTTTCTCGACGATGATGTCGGTCCTCTTCAACAAGGCAGTAGTCTCCTCCTGCTGCTTCGCACTTCTGACGATCTTCGCCCTCAACAGGTCGCACTCGGCCCGGAGCTTCACATTGCTCTCCCTTAGTTGTCGAATTATGCAGGTAGCCTATTCAAATGAGGCTTTCATGTCGTCCTGCAACCTCGCCCAGCCGGAGATCTAAACCATCTGGCTATGGACGATCGCATGCATGCACCTGTAAGAGTCCTCGCCTGCCCGCAAGACATTTTCCCAGGCCTCCGTAGCGTGGCAGGACATCTCTGTTGCATTCGCGGCACGCCGGGACATCTCTGCTGCTTCCGCGGCGCGGCTGGGCCAGTCTGCTACATCGACAGCACGGCGGGACCTTTGTGCTGCTACAACCGCGCAGTGGGACATGTCGGCTGCTTTCGCAGCGAGGCGGGACATCTCTCATGCTTCCGCTTCCATGCTCGCCTCTCCCTGGTGGCAATCTCTCGACCCAGAACTCATGCTGGCCATGGCAGACGCAAGGGAACGATGATGAATGACTTGTTTGTTTTTTGTGGATGAGGACTTGAGGAGGAATGTGCAGTCATCTTGGAGTGGTAGTATTTATAACCGAGTACTAATACACTCCTAAGTGGGAAACCGTTTAGGTTTTGATTTGTGTGAACAGGTGTAATTAAATATAGCGTGGTAGTAATTTGGAATGTGATGGGACACAGGCTCAAAATTTATTGATGGTTCTATAATTTCTAAGTGCGGCGCTATTCTCGGACGGCGTAACATGGGCATGCTTTCTGGGCCACGTACGTGGCGTTTGCACCATAGGGTGCACCGCAATAGGCAATTTCAGCACACGTCTTTTTTCAACAACCGCGTGCGCTCGCTATTACCATCATGCACACTTCTTTTAATTAGAATATGTGCCCGTCTAGCACACACACGTTGATCTGTCTAACTGTTTCTGTTTGTTGTGGCTAATCGCAAATAGTTCATCCGTGTGAAGTGTATGCCATCAATCGCAGACACTTAGATCTCGCTGACCATTTCTGTCCTGTTGCCTAATTGCAAATAGTTAATCCTTCTCAAGCGTATGCCCTCAATCGCACACACATTTATCTAGCTGCCCATTTCTGTTGTTCCTCCTCATCACAAACAGTTAATCCGAGTGAACTGTATGCCGTATATCGCACATGCCTTCATCTGGCTGCCCGTTTTTATTCTTCTTCCTCGTCGCAAATAGTTCATTGAACTGAACCGTATGCCCTGCATCGCACACGCAACTAAAATCGAAACTGTGTTTGATGCATCCATCATCGCAAACGTTTTGCACCTTTTTGACAACTTTTTACATCATCGTTTGCGATTAATGCATCGCACACAGTTTTGTTAAAGGGTCTTTGATCGTAGTGTCGCGTGATACGTCCCCAACGTATCTATAATTTTTGATTGTTCGATGCTATTATATTATCTGTTTTGGATGTTTAATGGACTTTATTATGCACTTTTATATTATTTTTGGGACTAACCTATTAACCGAAGCCCAGTGCAAATTGTTGTTTTTTTTTGCCTATTTCAATGTTTGGAAGAAAAGGAATATCAAACGGAATCCAAACAGAATGAAATCTTCACGAGGATCTTTTTTGGAACAAACGCAATCCAAGAGACTTGGAGTGGAGGTCAAGGAAGCAACGAGGCGACCACGAGGTACGGCAGCGCACTCAGGGGGCAGGCGCACCCCCCACCCTTGTGGGCCCCTCGTAGCTCCACCGACCTACTTCTTTCGCTTATATATACTCTTATACCCTGAAAACATCTAGGAGAGCCACGAAACCACTTTTCCAATGCCGCAACCTTCTGTACCCGTGAGATCCCATCTGGGGACCTTTTCCGGCGATCTGCCAGAGGGGGATTCGATCATGGAGGGCTTCTACATCAACACCATAGCCTCTCCGATGATGTGTGAGTAGTTTACCACAGACCTTCGGGTCCATAGTTATTAGCTAGATGGCTTCTTCTCTCTCTTTGGTTCTCAATACAATGTTCTCCTCGATGTTCTTGGATATCTATTCGATGTAATACTTTTTGCGGTGAGTTTCCCGAGATCCGGTGAATTGTGGGTTTATGATCAAGTTTATCTATGAACAATATTTGATTCTTCTCTGAATTCATATATGCATGATTTGATATCTTTGCAAGTCTCTTCGAATTATCAGTTTGGTTTGGCCTACTAGATTGATCTTTCTTACAATGGGAGAAGTGCTTAGCACTGGGTTCAATCTTGTGGTGCTCGATCCCAGTGACAGAAATGGAACCGACGCGTATTGTATTGTTGCCATCGAGGATAAAATGATGGGTTTTATATCATATTTCTTGAGTTTCTCCCTCTACATCATGTCATCTTGCCTAATGTGTTACTCTGTTCTCATGAACTTAATACTCTAGATGCATGCTGGATAGCGGTTGATGTGTAGTAGTAGATGCGGAATCATTTCGGTCTACTTGACACGGATGTGATGCCTATGTTTATGATCATGCCTAGATATTCTCATAACTTTGTGCTTTTCTATCAATTTCTTGGCAGTAATTTGTTCACCCACCGTAATTTATGCTATCTTGAGAGAAGCCACTAGTGAAACCTATGGCCCCCGGGTCTACTTTACATCATATAAGTTTCCGATCTACAATTCTAGTTTACTATTTATTTTGCAATCTTTACTTTCCTATCTATACAACAAAAATACCAAAAAATATTTATCTTATTATCTTTATCAGATCTCACTTTTGCAAGTGGCCGTGAAGGGATTGACAACCTCTTTATCGCGTTGGTTGCAAGGTTCTTATTTGTTTGTGCAGGTACTAGGTGACTTGCATGTAGTCTCCTACTGGATTGATACCTTGGTTCTCAAAAACTGAGGGAAATACTTATGCTACTTTGATGCATCACCCTTTCCTCTTCAAGGGAAAACCAACGCATGCTCAAGAGGTAGCAAGAAGGATTTTTAGCGTCGTTACTGGGGAGATTTGCACCAAGTCAAGTCAAGATTTGATCTCCCGTCAACTAGCCATTTCTGGCGCCGTTGTCGGGGAGATCTACGCTCAGGTCAAGACATACCAAGTACCCATCACAAACTCCTATCCCTCGCATTACATTATTCGCCATTTGCCTCTCGTTTTCCTCTCCCCCACTTCACCCTTGCCGTTTTATTCGCCTCTTTTCTGTTCGCCTTCTCTTGCTTGCCTCTTTTGTATTCGTTCTTAGTGCGGTTTGTTGCCATCATGTCTGAAACTGGGGAGATTATCATTGATAAGGATAATAGTAACAACGGGGGGAACCTTGATGCTTTTGATAATCCTCATGACGAACCTACTATTTTACACACTAAAAAGTTTCGGATCGGTAATGGTAATGTTATTGGAAAAGGAGTTATTCAAGATCTCTTTACTTGTGTCGGTGCTTTGCCCACTATGGGAGGGTCTATTCTTCATAGAACTAGTAGTTTTGCGGATGCTATATCTTTTCTCATAGTTGAACTTGAAAGACAATTTATTCATATGCACCCTTGCATTCGAAGGATTTTTCTAGAATTATCCAATATCGAGCATTCTTCTGTTAAGCAAGTAGATACCATCTTTTTAGCTCATGAGTTCAGATTTATAATAAAAGAGGCCAACAATTTTTTTTGCATTATAGGGTGGATGTCGGCCGTCCTCCCATAGAAGTGATATTTTTTTATAAAGAAGACATAATGTGCTTACGATCTCTAGATCATGTTGCTTTTAATGAAAACCTTAGAAAAAAGGTTCCTACCGATGTTCTAGTTGACAGAATTTCTGAACTTAATGATAATTTTGCTATCCAGAACAATGGGTTAGGTTTTTGCCTTGAACAAAAGCTCATGAATTTTTGCCAAAAGAATGCTTATAATGATGAATTGGTTGTGCAATATGAGGGGTCAAAGGAGGAACCAATACCTCCCGAGCTTGATCTTGGGGACTTTTGTCCCATTAAATTTAGCCTTTTGATTACTTTAGCTTGCCACAAAGAAAACTTGCTGCTGAACGTACGGAGTATGAGATGAGTTTTCGTGATTTGCCTTATCATTATCATGGCAATACCTAGATCTATTCTTGTTTTATGCCTAGCTAGGGGCGTTAAACGATAGCGCTTGTTGGTAGGCAACCCAGTTTTATTTTTGTTCCTTGCTTTTTGTTCCTGTTTAATAACAAATGAATCATCTATCCTCTGTTATGATTTTGTTTATTGTGTTTTAATTAGTGTTTGTGCCAAGTAAAGCCTTTAGGATCTTCTTGGATGATTGCTGTTTGATCTTGCTGAAAAAACAGAAAGTATGCGATCACGAGAATAATTTTTATTTTTTACCAGAGAGCGATAAAATACCAATTCCAACTGCAGTAGATCAATATACAAATAATTTAGGAAGCCCTAATTTCTCAGGATTTTTGGAGTTACGTAAGTATTCGCAACCTACAGATTACTACAGACTGTTCTGTTTTTGACAGATTCTGTTTTTCGTGTGTTGTTTGCTTATTTTGATGAATCTATGGATACTATCGGCAGGTATGAACCATAGAGAAGATGGAATACAGTAGGTTTAACACCAATATAAATAAATAATGAGTTCATTACAGTACCTTAAGGTGGTGATTAGTTTTCTTATACTAACGGAGCTCATGAGATTTTCTATTGAGTTTTGTGTTGTGAAGTTTTCAAGTTTTAGGGTAAAAGATTTGATGGATTTTGGAACAAAGAGTGGCAAGAGCCTAATCTTGGGGATTCCCAAGGCACCCCAAGGTAAAATCCAAGGACAACCAAAAGCCTAAGCTTGGGGATGCCCCGGAAGGCATCCCCTCTTTCGCCTTCATCTATCGGTAACTTTACTTGAGGCTATATTTTTATTCACCACATGATATGTGTTTTGCTTGAAGCGTCTTGTATGATTTGAGTCTTTGCCTTTTAGTTTACCACAATCATCCTTGCTGTACAAACCTTTTGGGAGAGACACACATGAATCGGAATTTACTAGAATACTCTATGTGCTTCACTTATATCTTTTGAGCTAGATAAATTTTGCTCTAGTGCTTCACTTATATCTTCTTAGAGCACGGTGGTGGTTTTATTTTATAGAAATTATTGATCTCTCATGCTTCACTTAAATTATTTTGAGAGTCTTTTAGAACAGCATGGTAATTTGCTTTGGCTATAAAATTAGTCCTAATATGATAGGCATCCAGGATGGGTATAATAAAAACTTTCATATAGAGTGCATTAAATATTATGAGAAGTTTGATACTTGATAGTTGTTCTGAGATATAAAGGTGGTAATATTAGAGTCGTGCTAGTTGAGTAATTGTGGAATTGAGAAATACTTGTGTTGAAGTTGGCAAGTCCCGTAGCATGCACGTATGGTAAACATTGTGTGACAAATTTGAAGCATGAGGTGTTATTTGATTGCTTTCCTTATGAGTGGCGGTCGGGGATGAGCGATGATCTTTTCCTACCAATCTATCCCCCTAGGAGCATGCACGTAGTGCTTGGTTTTTATGACTTGTAGATTTTTGCAATAAGTATGTTAGTTCTTTATGACTAATGTTGAGTCCATGGATTATACGTACTCTCACCCTTCCATCATTGCTAGCCTCTTCGGTAACGTGCATTGCCCTTTCTCACCTCGAGAGTTGGTGAAAACTTTGCCTGTGCATCCAAACCATGTCATATGATACGCTCTATCACACATAAGCCTCCTTATATCTTCCTCAAAACAGCCACCATACCTATCTATTATGGCATTTCCATAGCCATTCCGAGATATATTGTCATGCAACTTTCCACCATTCTGTTTATTATGACATGCTCCATCATTGTCATATTGTGGTGCATTATCATGTAGTTGACATCGTATTTGTTGCAAAGCCACCTTCATAATTCTTTCATACATGTCACTCTTGATTCATTGCATATCCCGGTACACCGCCGGAGGCATTCACATAGAGTCATATTTTGTTCTAAGTATCGAGTTGTAATTCTTGAGTTGTAAGTAAATAAAGTGTGATGATTTTTATTATTAGAGCATTGTCCCATGTGAGGAAAGGACGATGGAGACTATGATTCCCCCACAAGTCGAGATGAGATTCCGGATGAAAAAACAGGCCATAAAAAAGAGAAAAAAGGCCCAAATAAAAAAGAAGAAAAAAGTAAAATGAGAGAAAAAGAGAGAAGGGGCAATGTTACTATCCTTTTTCCACACTTGTGCTTCAAAGTAGCACCATGATATTCATGATAGAGAGTCTCCTATTTTGTCACTTTCATATACTAGTGGGAATTTTTCATTATAGAACTTGGCTTGTATATTCCAATGATGGGCTTCCTCAAAATGCCCTAGGTCTTCGTGAGCAAGCAAGTTGGATGCACACCCACTTAGTTTCTTTTGTTGAGCTTTCATATATTTATAGCTCTAGTGCATCCGTTGCATGGCAATCCCTACTCCTTGCATTGACATCAATTGATGGGCATCTCCATAGCCCGTTGATTAGCCTTGTCAATGTGAGACTTTCTCCCTTTTTTGTCTTCTCACACCACCTCCGTCATCATATTCTATTCCACCCATAGTGCTATGTCCATGGCTCGCTCTCATGTATTGCGTGAAAGTTGAAAGAGTTTGAAAAGGATAAGTATGAAACAATTGCTTGGCTTGTCATCGGGGTTGTGCATGATGGGAGCATTTTTTGTGACGAAAATGAAGCATGGCCAAACTATATGATTTTGTAGGGATAATCTTTCTTTGGCTATGTTATTTTGATAAGACGTAATTGCTTGGTTAGCATGCTTGAAGTATTATTATTTTTATGTCAATATTAAACTTTTGTCAAGAATCTTTTGGATCTAAACATTCATGCCGCAATAAAGAGAATTACGTTGAAGATTATGTTAGGTAGCATTCCACATCAAAAATTCTGTTTTTATCATTTACCTACGCAAGGACGAGCAGGAATTAAGCTTGGGGATGCTTGATACATCTCCAACGTATCTATAATTTTTGATTGTTCCATGCTATTATATTATCTTTTTTGGATGTTTAATGGGATTTATTATGCACTTTTATATTAATTTTGGGACTAACCTATTAACCGAAGGCCCAATGCAAATTGTTGTTTTTTGCCTATTTCAGTGTTTCGCAGAAAACGAATATCAAACGGAATCCAAACGGAACGAAACCTTCGCGAGGATCTTTTTTGGAACAAACGCAATGCAGGAGACTTGGAGTGCAGGTCAAGGAAGCAACGAGGCGGCCACGAGGTAGGGCGGCGCGCCCCCCACCCTCGTGGGCCCCTCATAGCTCCACCGACCTACTTCTTTCGCCTATATATACTCTTATACCCTGAAAACATCCATGAGAGCCACGAAACAAGTTTTCCACCGCCGCAACCTTCTATACCCGTGAGATCCCATCTGGGGACCTTTTCTAGCCATATGCGGGAGGGGGCTTCTATATCAACACCATAGCCTCTCCAATGACGTGTGAGTAGTTTACCACAGACCATCGGGTCCATAGTTATTAGCTAGATGGCTTCTTCTCTCTCTTTGGTTCTCAATACAAAGTTCTCCTCAATGTTCTTGGAGATCTATTCAATGTAATAATTTTTGTGGTGTGTTTCCTGACATCCGATGAATTGTGGGTTTATGATCAAGTTTATCTATGAATAGTATTTGATTCTTCTCTGAATTCTTATATGCATGATTTGATATCTTTTCAAGTCTCTTTGGATTATCAGTTTGGTTCGGCCTACTAGATTAATCTTTCTTGCAATGGGAGAAGTTCTTAGCTTTGGGTTCAATCTTGCGGTGCTCGATCCCAGTGACAGAAAGGGAACCGACATGTATTGTATTGTTGCCATCGAGGATAAAAAGATGGGGTTTATATCATATTGCTTGAGTTTATCCCTCTACATCATGTCATCTTGCCTAATGCATTACTCTGCTCTTATGAACTTAATACTCTAGATGCATGCTGGATAGCGCTCGATCTGTGGAGTAATAGTAGTAGATGCAAAATCGTTTCGGTCTACTTGACATGGACGTGATGCCTATGTTTATGATCATGCCTAGATATTCTCATAACTATGCGCTTTTATATCAATTGCTCAGCAGTAATTTGTTCACCCACCGTAATTTATGCTATCTTGAGAGAAGCCACTAGTGAAACCTATAGCCCCCGGGTCTACTTTACATCATATAAGTTTCCGATCCACAATTCTAGTTTACTATTTATTTTACAATCTTTTCTTTCCAATCTATACAACAAAAATACCAAAAATATTTATCTTATTATCTTTATCAGATCTCACTTTTGCAAGTGGCCATGAACAGATTGACAACCCCTTTATCGCGTTGGTTGCAAGGTTCTTATTTGTTTGTGCAGGTACTAGGAGACTTGCGTGTAGTCTCCTACTCGATTGATACCTTGGTTCTCAAAAACTGAGGGAAATACATACGCTACTTTCATGCATCACCCTTTCCTCTTCAAGGGAAAAATGTATGCTCAAGAGGTAGCATCGCGTTAGCAACATCCTGCAGTAGTGGATCATCAGCAGCCAACTGGCTGGGTTGGAACGGAGAAACAGCATCGTGTTCATCGGGAGGCAACGAGATTCGTCCTGTTTATCAGGAGCCAACCGGCTTGGATGAAACAGCGGCTACAGGGCCTGGTGTATCGTAGAACGGAGGAAATGGACTTCTGATCGACCACCTACGGTCGAAATGGGATCCTGTTCATTTGGAGGGTCTACCGCACTACAAAACAAAGGAAACAGACTTCTGTTCGAGTGCCTACAGTCGAAATATGGTCCTGTCGATCGGGAGGGGTCTGGCGTACCACAAAACGGAGGAAACAAACTTCTCTACAACCACCTACCGTCGAAACGGGGTCATGTTCCTCGGGAGGGGTGTGGCGTACCGCAAAACGGGATTCCACGGGCTACTGTTCATCCACCGTCGACTACCTCTCTAGCCTCCACCTGCTATTGTTCATCCACCGTCGACTTCCCCCATCCTCCACCAGTCACTGTTCATCCACGGGCTACTGTTCATCTAGCCTCCACCGGTTACTATTCATCCAGCCTCCACGGGGTCCCATTCATCCACCCCCAACCGGCTGGGATGTGTGTCGACCTCCTCGGGGTCCTGTTCATCCAGCGGCAACCACCTACTACCACAGGGTTCTGTTCATCTAGCGGCAACCTCCTACACACGGTCGGGGTCCTGTTCATACAACCCCCACCGGGAACTGTTCATCCATAGCCAACCAACCAGCTGGACTCACCACGTCTCGACTCGTTCTACATATCGCACGCACGGTAGCAACGGACACTGTTCATCCAGAGGCAACCCAACCGGCTAGCTATGTCTCGCACGGGGGTTCGATCGGCTTCAGTAAGCAGCAGCAGGGACCGATCGGGTTCGGTTAGCAGCGAAGGAGTCGATCAAGTTCAGTTAGCAGCGAAGGGATAGCTAGTGCAAGGGTTCAGTTAGCGAGCGACTCGCACACACGCGTGCATATGTGAGAAACACGCAAACCACAATGCATCGCTCGGTCCTGACCACCCACCGTATCGGGGAACTCCTCAATATTTTCCTCATCCTCACTTGTACCATGATTTTTTACATCATGGATGACAGAAAGAATGTCATGCAGGTGCATCTCCGGTCGGCCCAGGATGAAAAGCCCATTTTCTGTCATGATTTTCTGTCACAAAAGTAGGAGCCCGCCATATCAACGATGATGCGTGTTTTTATTCGTGAATATGCCGAAGCGTATCATTTCAGTGATAGGAAAGGAAGCAAGAGAGTACATGAGATCGGATTATACAAGTGTAATCTGATCCAAGAGAGAGAAAGAGCTAGGGGGTGTGCAGCCCCTACATAAAAGTTTATGGATTTCTCGCGGGAATAATAGCCACTAGGCCCCTGGCGCCCGTGGAGGCCCATGTGTGAGCCTCGTCGCGGATAAGCTAAGTGAGTCACGAGATGGATGGGTGATCACCATCAAAGGTACATGCATTGTGATGCTTCCAAATGCTCCAGGCGATGAGGGTGACGAGGGAGGCAAGGCCTTTCCGTAGAATGGAGGGGGCCGATGCCATGGAGGACGCCCACCACTCCAGGAAGTCCTCGTCGCCAATCGGCGCCATCGTCATCAGCCTGTAGGCGGAGAGAATGCCATGCCAGATGCCACACGAGAATGGACATCCGATGAGGAGGTGATGCATCATCTCGGGGGCCTAATCGCAAAGCACTCACCGGTCGTCGTGGGGGAGCCCATGGTGGGAGAGGCGCTCGGCTGTCCAACACCGATCTTGTCGCGCAAGCCAGGCGAAGAATTTAACCTGTAGCGAGGCCCAGGTGCGCCAGGTCAGCTCATGGTGCGGGGAAAGAATAGACCTAGCGGAGAAGGCCTTGTGGAAGGAAGCAGTTGTGTACTGTCCGGAGTCCATCTAGCGCCTTGAGATGGTATCGGGCATTGTGGAAAGAGCGATGTGCTGAAGGCGCCTCCAGATGTCGATGTACTGAACCGTCGCAGCGACCCCAAGAGCGCCTTGGATGTCTGATACGTCTCCAATGTATCTATAATGTTTTATTGTTCCATGCTATTATATTATCTGTTTTGGATGTTAACGGGCTTTATTTTACACTTTTATATTATTTTTGGGACTAACCTATTAAACCAAGGCCCAGTGCAAATTGATGTTTTTTTGCCTATTTCAGTGTTTCGCAGAAAAGGAATATCAAACTGAATCCAAACGGAATGAAACCATCAGGAACATGATTTCTAGAACAAACGTGATCCAGAGGAGTTGGAGTGGACGTCAAGAAATAGACGAGGAGTCCACGAGGCAGGGGGCGCCTACCCCCCTGGGTGCGCCCTCCCCCCTTGCGGGCCCCTCGTGGCTCAACCGACCTACTTCTTCCTCCTATATATATACTCATATACCCTGAAAACATCCAGGAGCACCACGAAACCCTATTTCCACTGCCGCAACCTTCTGTACCCAAGAGATCCCATCTTGGGGCCTTTTCCGGAGCTCCGCCGGAGGGGGCAACGATCACGGAGGGCCTCTACATCAACTCCATGGCCCCTCCGATGATGTGTGAGTAGTTTACTTCAGACCTTCGGGTCCATAGTTATTAGCTAGATGGCTTCTTCTCTCTCTTTGAATCTCGATACAAAGTTCTCCTCGGTCTTCTTGGAGATCTATTCGACGTAACTCTTTTTGTGATGTGTTTGTTGAGATCTGATGAATTGTGGGTTTATGATCAAGTCTATCTATGAACAATATTTGATTCTTCTCTGAAATCCTTTATGCATGATTGGTTATCTTTGCAAGTCTCTTCGAATTATCAGTTTGGTTTGGCCTACTAGATTGATCTTTCTTGCAATGGGAGAAGTGCTTAGCTTTGGGTTCAATCTTGCGGTGCTCGATCCTAGTGACTGTTGGAAATATGCCCTAGAGGCAATAATAAAAGTATTATTATATTTCAATGTTCATGATAAATGTCTTTTATTCATGCTATAACTGTATTATCCGGAAATCGTAATACACGTGTGAATACTTAGACCACAATATGTCCCTGGTGAGCCTCTAGTTGACTAGCTCGTTGTGATCAATAGATAGTCATGGTTTCCTGACTATGGACATTGGATGTCGTTGATAACGGGATCACATCATTAGGAGAATTATGTGATGGACAAGACCCAATCCTAAGCATAGCATAAAAGATCGTGTAGTTCGTTTTGCTAGAGCTTTGCCAATGTCAAGTATCTCTTCCTTCGACCATGAGATCGTGTAACTCCCGGATATCGTAAGAGTGCCTTGGGTGTATCAAACGTCACAATGTAACTGGGTGACTATAAAGGTGCATTACAGGTATCTCCGAAAGTATCTGTTGGGTTGACACGGATCGAGATTGGGATTTGTCACTCCGTATGACGGAGAGGTATCTCTGGGCCGACTCGGTAATGCATCATCATAATGAGCTCAATGTGACCAAGGTGTTGGACACGGGATCATGCATTACGGTACGAGTAAAGTGACTTGCCGGTAACGAGACTGAACAAGGTATTGGGATACCGACGATCGAGTCTCGGGCAAGTAACGTACCGATTGACAAAGGGAATTGCGTACAGGGTTTGATCGAATCCTCGACATCGTGGTTCATCCGATGACAACATCGAGGAGCATGTGGGAGCCATCATGGGTATCCAGATCCCGCTGTTGGTTATTGACCTAAGAGCGTCTCGGTCATGTCTGCATGTCTCCCGAACCCGTAGGGTCTACACACTTAAGGTTCGGTGACGCTAGGGTTATTAGGAAGACTAGTATGTGACTACCGAATGTTGTTCGGAGTCCCGGATGGGATCCTGGACGTCACGAGGAGCTCCGGAAGGGTCCGGAGGTAAAGATTTATATATGGGAAGTTGTCAAACGGACACCGGGAAGTTTCGGGGTCATACCGGTATTGTACCGGGGCCACCGGAAGGGTTCCGGGGGTCCACCGGGAGGGGCCACCCCTCCCGGGGGGCCACATGGGCTGCGTGGGGCAGGGAGCCAGCCCCTGGTGGGCTGGGCGCACCCCCTCCCTTGGGCCCTTGCACCTAGGGTTGAGGGGGGAACCCTAGAGGGGGCGCCCCCCTTGGCTTGGGGGGCAAGCCACCCTCTCCCCCTCTCCCCTTGGCCGCCGCACCCCCCCTAGATGGGTTCTAGGGGGCCGGCCCCCTTCTCCCTTCCCCCTATAAATAGAGGGGTGAGGGGAGGGCAGCCAGACCACCCTCCAAGGCGCAGCCCTCCCCTCCCCAACACCTCTCCTCCTCCGTTGTGTGCTTGGCGAAGCCCTGTCGGAGTACTGCCTCTCCACCATCACCACGCCGTCGTGCTGCCGGTGGAGCTGTCTTCCTCAACCTCTCCTCTCCCCTTGCTGGATCAAGAAGGAGGAGATGTCTCCCGTCCCGTACGTGTGTTGAACGCGGAGGTGCTGTCCGTTCAGCACTTGGTCATCGGTGATTCGAATCACGTCGAGTACGACTCCATCATCACCTTGCAAGCTTCCACACGCGATCTACAAGTGGTATGTAGATGCAAACTCTCTCCCTTGACTCGTTGCTTAGATGAACTCATAGATGGATCTTGGTGAAACCGTAGGAAAATTTTTAATTTTCTGCAACGTTCCCCAACAGTGGTATCAGAGCTAGGTCTATGCGTAGTTCTCTTTGCACGAGTAGAACACAATTTTGTTGTGGGCGTGGATTTTGTCATCTTACTTGCCTCTACTAGTCTTTTCTTGCTCAACGGTATTGTGGGATGAAGCGGCCCGGACCAACCTTACACGTACGCTTACGTGAGACCGGTTCCACCGACTGACATGCACTAGTTGCATAAGGTGGCTGGCGGGTGTCTGTCTCTCCCACTTTAGTTGGAGCGGAATCGATGAACAGGGCCCTTATGAAGGGTAAATAGAAGTTGACAAAATCACGTTGTGGTGATTCGTAGGTAAGAAAACGTTCTTGCTAGAACCCAATTGCAGCCACGTAAAAGATGCAACAAATATTAGAGGACGTCTAACTTGTTTTTGCAGCGATTGATCATGTGATGTGATATGGCCAGAAGTTGTGATGAATGATGAATTGTGATGTATGAGATCATGTTCTTTGTAATAGGATTCACGACTTGCATGTCGATGAGTATGACAACCGGCAGGAGCCATAGGAGTTGTCTTTATTTTTTGTATGACCTGCGTGTCATTGAATAACGCCATGTAAACTACTTTACTTTATTGCTAAACGTTAGTCATAGAAGTAGAAGTAGTCGTTGGCGTGACAACTTCATGAAGACACGATGATGAAGATCATGATGATGGAGATCATGGTGTCAAGCCGGTGACAAGATGATCATGGAGCCCCGAAGATGAAGATCAATGGAGCTATATGATATTGGCCATATCATGTCACAACTATATAATTGCATGTGATGTTTATTATGTTTATGCATCTTGTTTACTTAGGACGACGGTAGTAAATAAGATGATCCCTTACAAAAATTTCAAGAAGTGTTCTCCCCTAACTGTGCACCGTTGCTACAGTTCTTCGCTTCTAAGCACCACGTGATGATCGGGTGTGATGGATTCTTACGTTCACATACAACGGGTGTAAGACAGTTTTACACAGCGAAAACACTTAGGGTTAACTTGACGAGCCTAGCATGTGCAGACATGGCCTCGGAACACGGAGACCGAAAGGTCGAACACGAGTCGTATGAAAGATACGATCAACATGAGAATGTTCACCGACGATGACTAGTCCGTCTCACGTGATGATCGGACACGGGCTAGTCGACTCGGATCGTGTAACACTTAGATGACTAGAGGGATGTCTAATCTAAGTGGGAGTTCATAATTTGATTAGAACTTTATTATCATGAACTTAGTCTAAAACCTTTGCAAATATGTCTTGTAGATCAATGGCCAACGCTAATGTCAACATGAACTTCAACGCGTTCCTAGAGAAAACCAAGCTGAAAGATGATGGCAGCAACTATACGGACTGGGTCCGGAACCTGAGGATCATCCTCATAGCTGCCAGGAAACAATACGTCCTAGAAGGACCGCTAGGTGACGCTCCCGTCCCAGAGAACCAAGACATTATGAATGCTTGGTAGTCTCGTGCTGATGATTACTCCCTCGTTCAGTGCGGCATGCTTTACAGCTTAGAACCGTGGCTCCAAAAGCGTTTTGAGCACCCTGGAGCATATGAGATGTTCGAAGAGCTGAAACTAGTTTTTCAAGCTCATGCCCGGGTCGAGAGATATGATGTCTCCGACAAGTTCTACAGTTGTAAGATGGAGGAAAACAGTTCTGTCAGTGAGCACATCCTGAAGATGTCTGGGTTGCACAACCGTATGGCCCAGCTGAACATTAACCTCCCAGATGAGGCGGACATTGACAGAATCCTCCAGTAGCTCCCACCAAGCTACAAGAGCTTTGTGATGAACTACAACATGCAGGGGATGGAAAAGACCATTCCTGAAGTGTTCTCGATGCTGAAGTCAGCAGAGGCTGAAATCAAGAAAGAACATCAAGTGTTGATGGTCAATAAGACCACTAAGTTCAAGAAGGGCAAGGGTAAGAAGAACTTCAAGAAGGACGGCAAGGAGGTTGCCGCGCCTGGTAAGCCAGTTACCGGGAAGAAGTCAAAGAATGGACCCAAGCCTGAGACTGAGTGCTTTTATTGCAAGGGGAAGGGTCACTGGAAGCGGAACTGCCCCAAATACTTAGCGGATAAGAAGGCCGGCAACACCAAAGGCATATTTGATATACATGTGATTGATGTGTACCTTACCAGTACTCGTAGTAACTCCTGGGTATTTGATACCGGTGCCGTTGCTCATATTTGTAACTCACAGCAGGAGCTGCGGAATAAACGGAGACTGGCGAAGGACGAGGTGACTATGCGCGTCGGGAATGGTTCCAGAGTCGATGTGATCGCCGTCGGCACGCTGCCTCTACATTTACCTACGGGATTAGTTTTGAACCTTAATAATTGTTATTTAGTGCCAAGTTTGAGCATGAACATTGTATCTGGATCTCGTTTAATACGAGATGGCTACTCATTTAAGTCTGAGAATAATGGTTGTTCGACTTATATGAGAGATATGTTTTATGGTCATGCTCCGATGGTTAATGGTTTATTCTTAATGAATCTCGAGCGTAATATTACACATGTTCATAGTATAGATGCCAAAAGATTTAAAGTTAATAACAATAGTCCCACATACTTGTGGCACTGCTGCCTTGGTCACATTGGTGTCAAGCGCATGAAGAAGCTCCATGCCGATGGACTTTTAGAGTCTCTTGATTATGAATCGTTTGACACGTGCGAACCATGCCTCTTGGGCAAAATGACCAAGACTCCGTTCTCCGGAACAATGGAGCGAGCAACCAACTTGTTGGAAATCATACATACCGATGTGTGCGGTCCAATGAGCGTTGAGGGTCGCGGAGGATATCGTTATGTTCTCACTCTCACTGATGACTTGAGTAGATATGGGTATGTCTACTTAATGAAACACAAGTCTGAGACCTTTGAAAAGTTCAAGGAATTTCAGAATGAGGTAGAGAATCAACGTGACCGAAAGATAAAATTCTTATGATCAGATCGTGGAGGAGAATACTTAAGTCACGAATTTGGTACACACTTAAGGAAATGTGGAATCGTTTCACAACTCACGCCGCCTGGAACACCTCAGCGAAACGGTGTGTCCGAACGACGTAATCGCACTCTATTGGATATGGTGCGGTCTATGATGTCTCTTACCGATTTACCGCTATCATTTTGGGGATACGCTCTAGAGACAGCTACATTCACTTTAAATAGGGCACCGTCTAAATCCGTTGAGACGACACCGTATGAATTATGGTTTGGAAAGAAACCTAAGCTGTCGTTTCTAAAAGTTTGGGGATGCGATTCTTATGTCAAGAAACTTCAACCTGAAAAGCTCGAACCCAAGTCGGAAAAATGCTTATTCATAGGATACCCTAAGGAAACTGTCGGGTATACCTTCTACTTAAGATCCGAAGGCAAGATCTTTGTTGCCAAGAACGGATGCTTTCTGGAAAAAGAGTTTCTCTCGAAAGAAGTAAGTGGAAGGAAAGTAGAACTCGATGAAGTACTACCTCTCGAACGAGAAAGTGGTGCAGCTCAGGAAAATGTTCCTGTGATGCCCACACCAACTGAAGAGGAAAACATTGATGATGATCAAGGTACTTCGGATCAAGTTACTGCTAAACTTCGTAGGTCCACAAGGACACGTTCCGCACCAGAGTGGTACGGCAACCCTGTCCTGGAAATCATGTTGTTAGACAACAATGAACCTTCGAACTATGAAGAAGCGATGGCGGGCCCGGATTCCAACAAATGGCTTGAAGCCATGAAATCCGAGATAGAATCCATGTATGAAAACAAAGTATGGACTTTGACAGACTTGCCCGATGATCGGCGAGCGATAGAAAACAAATGGATTTTTAAGAAGAAGATGGACGCGGATGGTAATGTTACCATTTATAAGGCTCGACTTGTCGCTAAGGGTTATCGACAAGTTCAAGGGATTGACTACGACGAGACTTTCTCTCCCGTAGCGAAGCTGAAGTCCGTCCGAATCATGTTAGCAATTGCCGCATACTATGATTATGAGATATGGCAGATGGACGTCAAAACAGCATTCCTTAACGGGCATCTTAAGGAAGAACTGTATATGATGCAGCCGGAAGGTTTTGTCGATCCTCGGAACGCTAACAAAGTATGCAAGCTCCAGTGATCCATTTATGGACTGGTGCAAGCATCTCGGAGTTGGAACATTCGCTTTGATGAGATGATCAAAGCATTTGGGTTTATGCAGACTTATGGAGAAGCCTGCGTTTACAAGAAAGTGAGTGGGAGCTCTGTAGCATTTCTCATATTATATGTAGATGACATACTCTTGATGGGAAATAATATAGAATTTCTGGACAGCATTAAGGCCTACTTGAATAAGTGTTTTTCAATGAAGGACCTTGGAGAAGCTGCTTATATATTAGGCATCAAGATCTATAGAGATAGATCGAGACGCCTCATAGGTCTTTCACAAAGCACATACCTTGATAAGATTTTGAAGAGGTTCAAAATGGATCAGTCCAAGAAGGGGTTCTTGCCTATGTTACAAGGTGTGAGACTGAGCTCGGCTTAGTCACCAACCACGGCAAAAGATAAAGAAGAGATGAGTGTCATCCCCTATGCTTCAGCCATAGGATCTATTATGTATGCCATGCTGTGTACCAGACCCGATGTAAACCTTGCCGTAAGTTTGGTAGCAAGATACCAAAGTAATCCCGGCAAGGAACACTGGACAGCGGTCAAGAATATCCTGAAGTACCTGAAAAGGATGAAGGACATGTTTCTCGTTTATGGAGGAGACGAAGAGCTCGTCGTAAAGGGTTACGTCGACGCTAGCTTCGACTCAGATCTGGATGACTCTAAGTCACAAACCGGATACGTGTATATGTTGAATGGTGGAGCAGTAAGCTGGTGCAGCTGCAAGCAGAGCGTCGTGGCGGGATCTACGTGTGAAGCGGAGTACATGGCAGCCTCGGAGGCAGCGCATGAAGCGATTTGGGTGAAGGAGTTCATTACCGACCTAGGAGTCATACCCAATGCGTCGGGGCCGATCAAACTCTTCTGTGACAACACTGGAGCTATTGCCCTCGCGAAGGAGCCCAGGTTTCACAAGAAGACCAGGCACATCAAGCGTCGTTTCAACTCCATCCGTGAAAATGTTCGAGATGGAGACATAGAGATTTGCAAAGTGCACACGGATCTGAATGTCGCAGATCCGCTGACTAAACCTCTCTCGCGTGCAAAACATGATCAACACCAGAACTCTATGGGTGTTCGATTCATCACAATGTAACTAGATTGGTGACTCTAGTGCAAGTGGGAGACTGTTGGAAATATGCCCTAGAGGCAATAATAAAAGTATTATTATATTTCAATGTTCATGATAAATGTCTTTTATTCATGCTATAACTGTATTATCCGGAAATCGTAATACACGTGTGAATACTTAGACCACAATATGTCCCTGGTGAGCCTCTAGTTGACTAGCTCGTTGTGATCAACAGATAGTCATGGTTTCCTTACTATGGACATTGGATGTCGTTGATAACGGGATCACATCATTAGGAGAATGATGTGATGGACAAGACCCAATCCTAAGCATAGCATAAAAGATCGTGTAGTTCGTTTTGCTAGAGCTTTGCCAATGTCAAGTATCTCTTCCTTCGACCATGAGATCGTGTAACTCCCGGATACCGTAAGAGTGCCTTGGGTGTATCAAACGTCACAACATAACTGGGTGACTATAAAGGTGCATTACAGGTATCTCCGAAAGTATCTATTGGGTTGACACGGATCGAGATTGGGATTTGTCACTCCGTATGACGGAGAGGTATCTCTGGGCCCACTCGGTAATGCATCATCATAATGAGCTCAATGTGACCAAGGTGTTGGACACAGGATCATGCATTACGGTACGAGTAAAGTGACTTGCCGGTAACGAGACTGAACAAGGTATTGGGATACCGACGATCGAGTCTCGGGCAAGTAACGTACCGATTGACAAAGGGAATTGCGTACAGGGTTTGATCGAATCCTCGACATCGTGGTTCATCCGATGACAACATCGAGGAGCATGTGGGAGCCATCATGGGTATCCAGATCCCGCTGTTGGTTATTGACCTAAGAGCGTCTCGGTCATGTCTGCATGTCTCCCGAACCCATAGGGTCTACACACTTAAGGTTCGGTGACGCTAGGGTTATTAGGAAGACTAGTATGTGACTACCGAATGTTGTTCGGAGTCCCGAATGGGATCCTGGACGTCACGAGGAGCTCCGGAAGGGTCCGGAGGTAAAGATTTATATATGGGAAGTTGTCAAACGGACACCGGGAAGTTTCGGGGTCATACCGGTATTGTACCGGGGCCACCGGAAGGGTTCCGGGGGTCCACCGGGAGGGGCCACCCCTCCCGGGGGGCCACATGGGCTGCGTGGGGCAGGGAGCCAGCCCCTGGTGGGCTGGGCGCACCCCCTCCCTTGGGCCCTTGCGCCTAGGGTTGAGGGGGGAACCCTAGAGGGGGCGCCCCCCTTGGCTTGGGGGGCAAGCCACCCTCTCCCTCTCTCCCCTTGGCCGCCGCACCCCCCCTAGATGGGTTCTAGGGGGCCGGCCCCCTTCTCCCTTCCCCCTATAAATAGAGGGGTGAGGGGAGGGCAGCCAGACCACCCTCCAAGGTGCATCCCTCCCCTCCCCAACACCTCTCCTCCTCCGTTGTGTGCTTGGCGAAGCCCTGTCGGAGTACTGCCTCTCCACCATCACCACGCCGTCGTGCTGCCGGTGGAGCTGTCTTCCTCAACCTCTCCTTTCCCCTTGCTGGATCAAGAAGGAGGAGACGTCTCCCGTCCCGTACGTGTGTTGAACGCGGAGGTGATGTCCGTTCAGCACTTGGTCATCGGTGATTCGAATCACGTCGAGTACGACTCCATCATCACCTTGCAAGCTTCCGCATGCGATCTACAAGTGGTATGTAGATGCAAACTCTCTCCCTTGACTCGTTGCTTAGATGAACTCATAGATGGATCTTGGTGAAACCGTAGGAAAAATTTTAATTTTCTGCAACGTTCCCCAACAGTGACATAAAGGGAAATGACACATATTGTATTGTTGCCATCGAGGATAAAAAGATGGGGTTTATATCATATTTTGCTTGAGTTTATCCCTCTACATCATGTCATCTTACCTAATGTGTTACTCTGTCTTATGAAGTTAATACTCTAGATGCATGCTGGATAGCGGTCGATGTGTGGAGTAATAGTAGTAGGTGAAGGCAGGAGTCGGTCTACTTGTCACGGACGTGATGCCTATATACATGATCATGCCTAGATATTCTCATAATTATTGGCTTTTCTATCAATTGTTCGACAGTAATTTGTTCACCCACCATAATACTTATACTATATTGAGAGAAGCCATTAGTGAAACCTATGGCCCCTGGGTCTATCTTTTATCATATAAGTTTTCTATCTATTTTATTTTGCAATCTTTACTTTCAATCTATATCATAAAAATACCAAAAATATTTATCTTATTATTATTATCTCTATCAGATCTCACTCTCGTAAGTGACCCTGAAGGGATTGACAACCCCTTTATCGCGTTGGTTGTGAGGTTCTTATTTGTTTCTGTAGGTACGAGGGACTTTTGTGTGGCCTCCAACTGGATTGATACCTTGGTTCTCAAAAACTGAGGGAAATACTTACGCTACTTTGCTGCATCACCCTTTCCTCTTCAAGGGAAAGCCAACGCAGTGCTCAAGAGGTAGCAAGAAGGATTTCTGGCGCCGTTGCCGGGGAGTCTACGCACAAGTCAAGACATACCAAGTACCCATCACAAACTCTTATCCCTCGCATTATATTATTTGCCATTTGCCTCTCGTTTTCCTCTCCCACACTTCACCTTTGCCATTTTCTTCGCCCCTCTTCTGTTCTTCCTTCTGTTTGCTCATGTTTCCATGTGCCTTCTATTTGCTTGCATCTTTGCTTGCTAAAAATCTATTAATATGAATTAACTTAAAGTGTTCTATTTGGATCAACTTCAATCCTTATGCGCTCATGCTGAGACCCCAACTAGCCTAGTTGATGGGAAATCTTTAGATGAGCATGCTTATTTTGTGTGTCATCGTTTGTCTAAAAAAGGGAGACTCTTATGGGATCAAATAAACAGATTGCTATGTTATGCTTGGAATCTTTGTGAAATTTGTGATCTTACTTGTTGCTCTAAGAACCCTAAAAAACACCTCCCCTGCATATGTGAGTTTAATGATAATGAAATCTTATCTTCTTATGCAAAGGGTGTTTATAGTTACTATGATATAAAGCAAATTGAAGAATTTGTTGCTTTTAAGGGTGCTTATGAAGTTGCTTCTTTGATTGAAAAGTATGATATTACTCTCTACGAATGTGAAAATTTTGACATACTTAAATATTGCTATGAAAACTATACTTATAATGTCTATGTCAAAGAATTTATTGAAAGAATGACCGTTGCTCCAGAAGAAAATAATGATATTGTTGGCACGCGAAATCGCCGTGCAACACCAGGATATTTGTCGTGCTTTCGTGATGACGAACAATTGCTTTACGAGCAAAGCAAAAAAAGATTTCCTCGCTTTCGTGAAGGAGAACCAGCCTCTTTCCAGCGCAAAACGACAAAGATCGCCAAACCCTAGGGCTGCTAGGGCTCAGCAGGATGTAGCGACAGAAAATAGACGTACGTGAAAAAGTAGTTTGTATTGATAGATTGATTGTTTGGGGGCTCTTTCCAATCGGTCGTGGCCTTATAAATAAGGTACGCTGGACTTGGCGTATAAGATTACAACTCTCAAGCTAAATCTGATCAGGACTAGCCTTTCTTGATTCGGTTATCGTGTAGCATACGTCTACAAAAAATATACTTGCCGATCTAAGTACGTAGCAAACCTAGGCCATATCCACGTACATGCAATCTTGTATATATGAATAAAGTATTCCGGCCACGTCGCTGTCACACTAAATATAGTGGCTAAGCATATGTATAAATACCTTGAGAAAACAAAAATATTTAAATATTCCGGCAACGTCACAAATCAAACTGGATAATGGCCATCAGGACTAAGCGCACTTCTTCATATCCGTAGATATATATCACTTGCATGCATCACGCCCATGGTCCAGTATAGCATATGATTCTTTTTAGAACTTGTATATTCACCTGCCATGAAATTTCCTGTGGCAATACTTCAGCAATGCATTAACCGATTAGCTTGATAAATCATTGATTTAATTTGGCTCATCACATACTAAGTAGCCAAATT
This sequence comes from Triticum dicoccoides, assembly GCF_002162155.2. Taxonomy (NCBI): domain Eukaryota; kingdom Viridiplantae; phylum Streptophyta; class Magnoliopsida; order Poales; family Poaceae; genus Triticum; species Triticum dicoccoides. The sequence goes on along the minus strand of NC_041390.1, from coordinate 334,343,421 downwards.
ATACCATCAACACATGCTCCCCTATTTTTGGTACAATTGCATTGACCAAAAATACTATAGGATTTGTCGTAGGATGAATGTTGGAAATATGCCCTAGAGGCAATAATAAAAGTACTATTATATTTCATTGTTCATGATAATTGTCTTTTATTCATGCTATAACTGTATTATCTGGAAATCGTAATACACGTGTGAATACTTAGACCACACTATGTCCCTGGTAAGCCTCTAGTTGACCAGCTCGTTGTGATCAACAGATAGTCATGGTTTCCTGACTATGGACATTGGATGTCGTTGATAACGGGATCACATCATTAGGAGAATGATGTGATGGACAAGACCCAATCCTAAGCATAGCATAAAAGATCGTGTAGTTCGTTTTGCTAGAGCTTTGCAAGTGTCAAGTATCTCTTCCTTCGACCATGAGATCGTGTAACTCCCGGATACCGTAAGAGTGCCTTGGGTGTATCAAACGTCACAACGTAACTGGGTGACTATAAAGGTGCATTACAGGTATCTCCGAAAGTAGCTGTTGGGTTGACACGGATCGAGACTGGGATTTGTCACTCCGTATGACGAAGAGGTATCTCTGGGCCCACTCGGTAATGCATCATCATATTGAGCTCAATGTGACCAAGGTGTTGGACACGGGATCATGCATTACGGTACGAGTAAAGTGACTTGCCGGTAACGAGACTGAACAAGGTATTGGGATACCGACGATCGAGTCTCGGGCAAGTAACGTATCGATTGACAAAGGGAATTGCATACAGGGTTTGATCGAATCCTCGACATAGTGGTTCATCCGATGACAACATCGAGGAGCATGTGGGAGCCATCATGGGTATCCAGATCCCGCTGATGGTTATTGACTGAGAGCGTCTCGGTCATGTCTGCATGTCTCCCGAACCCGTAGGGTCTACACACTTAAGGTTCGGTGACGCTAGGGTTATGAAGATATGTATATGCAGAAACCCGAATGTTGTTCGGAGTCCCGGATGAGATCCCGGACGTCACGAGGAGTTCCGGAATGGTCCGGAGGTAAAGAATTATATATAGGAAGTGCTGTTTCGGGCATCGGGACAAGTTTCGGGGTTATCGGTATTGTACCGGGACCACCGGAAGGGTCCCGGGGGTCCACCGGGTGGGGCCACCTGTCCCGGGGGCCACATGGGCTGTAGGGGGTGCTCCTTGGCCATCATGGGCCAAGGGCACCAGCCCCTATAGGCCCATGCGCCTAGGGTTTCCCCCTATGAGGAGTCCTAGTGGTGGAAGGCACCCCTAGGTGCCTTGGGGGGGAGGGAAACCTCCCCTAGGCCGCCGCCCCCCCCCCCTAGTAGATCTCATCTACTAGGGCCGGCGCCCCCCCTGGCACCCCTATATATACTGGGGGAGAGGAGGGACTTCATACACCAGCCCCTGGCGCCTCCACCTCCCCCCGTTACGTCTCTCCCTCGTAGTCTCGGCGAAGCCCTGCTGTTGTGACGCCCTGCATCCACCACCACGCCGTCGTGCTGCTGGATCTTCATCAACCTCTCCTTCCCCCTTGCTGGATCAAGAAGGAGGAGACGTCTCCCGTCCCGTACGTGTGTTGAACACGGAGGTGCCGTCCGTTCGGCGCTGGTCATCGGTGATTTGGATCACGTCGAGTACGACTACATCATCACCTTGCAAGCTTCCGCACGCGATCTACAAGTGGTATGTAGATGCAAACTCTCTACCTAGACTCGTTGCTTAGATGAACTCATAGATGGATCTTGGTGAAACCGTAGGAAAAATTTTAATTTTCTGCAACGTTCCCCAACAGTGGCATCATGAGCTAGGTCTATGCGTAGTTCTATTTGCACGAGTAGAACACAACTTTGTTGTGGGCGTGGATTTTGTCATCTTACTTGCCTCTACTAGTCTTTTCTTGCTCAACGGTATTGTGGGATGAAGCGGCCCGGACCAACCTTACACGTACGCTTACGTGAGACCGGTTCCACCGATTGACATGCACTAGTTGCATAAGGTGGCTGGCGGGTGTCTGTCTCTCCCACCTTAGTTGGAGCGGAATCGATGAACAGGGCCCTTATGAAGGGTAAATAGAAGTTGACAAAATCACGTTGTGGTGATTCGTAGGTAAGAAAACGTTCTTGCTAGAACCCAATTGCAGCCACGTAAAAGATGCAACAACAATTAGAGGACGTCTAACTTGTTTTTGCAGCGATTGATCATGTGATGTGATATGGCCAGAAGTTGTGATGAATGATGAATTGTGATGTATGAGATCATGTTCTTTGTAATAGGATTCACGACTTGCATGTCGATGAGTATGACAACCGGCAGGAGCCATAGGAGTTGTCATTATTTTTTGTATGACCCGCGTGTCATTGAATAACGTCATGTAAACTACTTTACTTTATTGCTAAACGTTAGTCATAGAAGTAGAAGTAGTCGTTGGCGTGACAACTTCATGAAGACACGATGATGGAGATCATGATGATGGAGATCATGGTGTCAAGCCGGTGACAAGATGATCATGGAGCCCCGAAGATGAAGATCAATGGAGCTATATGATATTGGCCATATCATGTCACAACTATATAATTGCATGTGATGTTTATTATGTATTATGCATCTTGTTTACTTAGGACGACGGTAGTAAATAAGATGATCCCTTATAAAATTTCAAGAAGTGTTCTCCCCTAACTGTGCACCGTTGCTACAGTTCGTCGCTTCTAAGCACCACGTGATGATCGGGTGTGATGGATTCTTACGTTCACATACAACGGGTGTAAGACAGTTTTACACAGCAAAAACACTTAGGGTTAACTTGACGAGCCTAGCATGTGCAGACATGGCCTCAGAACACGGAGACCGAAAGGTCGAACACGAGTCGTATGGAAGATACGATCAACATGAAAATGTTCACCGACGATGACTAGTCCGTCTCACGTGATGATCGTCGACTCGGATCGTGTAACACTTAGATGACTAAAGGGATGTCTAATCTAAGTGGGAGTTCATAATTTGATTAGAACTTTATTATCATGAACTTAGTCTAAAACCTTTGCAAATATGTCTTGTAGATCAATGGCCAACGCTCATGTCAACATGAACTTCAACGCGTTCCTAGAGAAAACCAATCTGAAAGATGATGGCAGCAACTATACGGACTGGGTCCGGAACCTGAGGATCATCCTCATAGCTGCCAGGAAACAATATGTCCTAGAAGGACCGCTAGGTGACGCTCCCGTCCCAGAGAACCAAGACATTATGAATGCTTGGCAGTCTCGCGCTGATGATTACTCCCTCGTTCAGTGCGGCATGCTTTACAGCTTAGAACCGGGGCTCCAAAAGCGTTTTGAGCATCACGGAGCATATGAGATGTTCGAAGAGCTGAAACTAGTTTTTCAAGCTCATGCCCGGGTCGAGAGATATGATGTCTCCGACAAGTTCTACAGTTGTAAGATGGAGGAAAACAGTTCTGTCAGTGAGCACATCCTGAAGATGTCTGGGTTGCACAACCGTATGACTCAGCTGAACATTAACCTCCCAGATGAGGCGGTCATTGACAGAATCCTCCAGTCGCTCCCACCAAGCTACAAGAGCTTTGTGATGAACTACAACATGCAGGGAATGGAAAAGACCATTCCTGAAGTGTTCTCGATGCTGAAGTCAGCAGAGGCTGAAATCAAGAAAGAACATCAAGTGTTGATGGTCAATAAGACCACTAAGTTCAAGAAGGGCAAGGGTAAGAAGAACTTCAAGAAGGACGGCAAAGATGTTGCCGCGCCTGGTAAGCCAGTTACCGGGAAGAAGTCAAAGAATGGACCCAAGCCTGAGACTGAGTGCTTTTATTGCAAGGGGAAGGGTCACTGGAAGCGGAACTGCCCCAAATACTTAGCGGATAAGAAGGCCGGCAACACCAAAGGTATATTTGATATACATGTGATTGATGTGTACCTTACCAGTAATCGTAGTAACTCCTGGGTATTTGATACCGGTGCCGTTGCTCATATTTGTAACTCACAGCAGGAGCTGCGGAATAAACGGAGACTGGCAAAGGACGAGGTGACGATGCGCGTCGGGAATGGTTCCAGAGTCGATGTGATCGCCGTCGGCACGCTGCCTCTACATTTACCTACTGGATTAGTTTTGAACCTTAATAATTGTTATTTAGTGCCAAGTTTGAGCATGAACATTGTATCAGGATCTCGTTTAATACGAGATGGCTACTCATTTAAGTCTGAGAATAATGGTTGTTCGATTTATATGAGAGATATGTTTTATGGTCATGCTCCGATGGTCAATGGTTTATTCTTAATGAATCTCGAGCGTAATATTACACATGTTCATAGTGTAGATGCCAAAAGATTTAAAGTTGATAACGATAGTCCCACATACTTGTGGCACTGCCGCCTTGGTCACATTGGTGTCAAGCGCATGAAGAAGCTCCATGCCGATGGACTTTTAGAGTCTCTTGATTATGAATCGTTTGACACGTGCGAACCATGCCTCTTGGGCAAAATGACCAAGACTCCGTTCTCCGGAACAATGGAGCGAGCAACCAACTTGTTGGAAATCATACATACCGATGTGTGCGGTCCAATGAGCGTTGAGGCTCGCGAAGGATATCGTTATGTTCTCACTCTCACAGATGACTTGAGTAGATATGGGTATGTCTACTTAATGAAACACAAGTCTGAGACCTTTGAAAAGTTCAAGGAATTTCAGAATGAGGTGGAGAATCAACGTGACCGAAAGATAAAATTCTTACGATCAGATCGTGGAGGAGAATACTTAAGTCACGATTTTGGTACACACTTAAAGAAATGTGGAATCGTTTCACAGCTCACGCCGCCTGGAACACCTCAGCGAAACGGTGTGTCCGAACGTCGTAATCGCACTCTATTGGATATGGTGCGGTCTATGATGTCTCTTACCGATTTATCGCTATCATTTTGGGGATACGCTCTAGAGACAGCTACATTCACTTTAAATAGGGCACTGTCTAAATCCGTTGAGACGACACCGTATGAATTATGGTTTGGAAAGAAACCTAAGCTGTCGTTTCTAAAAGTTTGGGGATGCGAAGCTTATGTCAAGAAACTTCAACCTGAAAAGCTCGAACCCAAGTCGGAAAAATGCGTATTCATAGGATACCCTAAGGAAACTGTAGGGTATACCTTCTACTTAAGATCCGAAGGCAAGATCTTTGTTGCCAAGAACAGATGCTTTCTGGAAAAAGAGTTTCTCTCGAAAGAAGTAAGTGGGAGAAAAGTAGAACTCGATGAAGTACTACCTCTTGAGCGGGATAGTGACGCAGCACAGGAAACCGTTCCTGTGATGCCCACACCAACTGAAGAGGAAAACCATGATAATGATCAAGGTACTTCGGATCAAGTTACTGCTGAACTTCGTAGGTCCACAAGGACACGTTCCGCACCAGAGTGGTACGGCAACCCTGTCCTGGAAATCATGTTGTTAGACAACAATGAACCTTCGAACTATGAAGAAGCAATGGCGGGCCTGGATTCCAACAAATGGCTTGAAGCCATGAAATCCGAGATAGAATCCATGTATGAAAACAAAGTATGGACTTTGACAGACTTGCCCGATGATCGGCGAGCGATAGAAAACAAATGGATCTTTAAGAAGAAGACGGACGCGGATGGTAATGTTACCATCTATAAAGCTCGACTTGTCGCTAAGGGTTATCGACAGGTTCAAGGGATTGACTACGACGAGACATTCTCTCCCATAGCGAAGCTAAAGTCCGTCCGAATCATGTTAGCAATTGCCGCATACTATGATTATGAGATATGGCAGATGGACGTCAAAACAGCATTCCTTAACGGGCATCTTAAGGAAGAACTGTATATGATGCAGCCGGAAGGTTTTGTCGATCCTCGGAATGCTAACAAAGTATGCAAGCTCCAACGATCCATTTATGGACTGGTGCAAGCATCTCGGAGTTGGAACATTCGCTTTGATGAGATGATCAAAGCGTTTGGGTTTATGCAGACTTATGGAGAAGCCTGCGTTTACAAGAAAGTGAGTGGGAGCTCTGTAGCATTTCTCATATTATATGTAGATGACATACTCCTGATGGGAAATAATATAGAATTTCTGGACAGCATTAAGGCCTACTTGAATAAGTGTTTTTCAATGAAGGACCTTGGAGAAGCTGCTTATATATTAGGCATCAAGATCTATAGAGATAGATCGAGACACCTCATAGGTCTTTCACAAAGCACATACCTTGATAAGATTTTGAAGAGATTCAGAATGGATCAGTCCAAGAAGGGGTTCTTGCCTATGTTACAAGGTATGAGACTGAGCTCAGCTCAGTCACCGACCACGGCAAAAGATAAAGAAGAGATGAGTGTCATCCCCTATGCTTCAGCCATAGGATCTATTATGTATGCCATGCTGTGTACCAGACCCGATGTAAACCTTGCCGTAAGTTTGGTAGCAAGATACCAAAGTAATCCCGGCAAGGAACACTGGACAGCGGTCAAGAATATCCTGAAGTACCTGGAAAGGACAAAGGACATGTTTCTCGTTTATGGAGGAGACGAAGAGCTCGTCGTAAAGGGTTACGTCGACGCTAGCTTCGACTCAGATCTGGATGACTCTAAGTCACAAACCGGATACGTGTATATGTTGAATGGTGGAGCAGTAAGCTGGTGCAGCTGCAAGCAGAGCGTCGTGGTGGGATCTACGTGTGAAGCGGAGTACATGGCAGCCTCGGAGGCAGCGCATGAAGCGATTTGGGTGAAGGAGTTCATTACCGACCTAGGAGTCATACCCAATGCGTCGGGGCCGATCAAACTCTTCTGTGACAACACTGGAGCTATTGCCCTCGCGAAGGAGCCCAGGTTTCACAAGAAGACCAGGCACATCAAGCATCGTTTCAACTCCATCCGTGAAAATGTTCAAGATGGAGACATAGAGATTTGCAAAGTGCACACGGATCTGAATGTCGCAGATCCGCTGACTAAACCTCTCTCGCGTGCAAAACATGATCAACACCAGAACTCTATGGGTGTTAGATTCATCACAATGTAACTAGATTGGTGACTCTAGTGCAAGTGGGAGACTGTTGGAAATATGCCCTAGAGGCAATAATAAAAGTATTATTATATTTCATTGTTCATGATAATTGTCTTTTATTCATGCTATAACTGTATTATCCGGAAATCGTAATACACGTGTGAATACTTAGACCACACTATGTCCCTGGTAAGCCTCTAGTTGACCAGCTCGTTGTGATCAACAGATAGTCATGGTTTCCTGACTATGGACATTGGATGTCGTTGATAACGGGATCACATCATTAGGAGAATGATGTGATGGACAAGACCCAATCCTAAGCATAACATAATAGATCGTGTAGTTCGTTTTGCTAGAGCTTTGCAAGTGTCAAGTATCTCTTCCTTCGACCATGAGATCGTGTAACTCCCGGATACCGTAAGAGTGCCTTGGGTGTATCAAACGTCACAACGTAACTGGGTGACTATAAAGGTGCATTACAGGTATCTCCGAAAGTAGCTGTTGGGTTGACACGGATCGAGACTGGGATTTGTCACTCCGTATGACGGAGAGGTATCTCTGGGCCCACTCGGTAATGCATCATCATAATGAGCTCAATGTGACCAAGGTGTTGGACACGGGATCATGCATTACGGTACGAGTAAAGTGACTTGCCGGTAACGAGACTGAACAAGGTATTGGGATACTGACGATCGAGTCTCGGGCAAGTAACGTACCGATTGACAAAGGGAATTGCATACAGGGTTTGATCGAATCCTCGACATAGTGGTTCATCCGATGACAACATCGAGGAGCATGTGGGAGCCATCATGGGTATCCAGATCCCGCTGATGGTTATTGACTGAGAGCGTCTCGGTCATGTCTGCATGTCTCCCGAACCCGTAGGGTCTACACACTTAAGGTTCGGTGACGCTAGGGTTATGAAGATATGTATATGCAGAAACCCGAATGTTGTTCGGAGTCCCGGATGAGATCCTGGACGTCACGAGGAGTTCCGGAATGGTCCGGAGGTAAAGAATTATATATAGGAAGTGCTGTTTCGGGCATCGGGACAAGTTTCGGGGTTATCGGTATTGTACCGGGACCACCGGAAGGGTCCCGGGGGTCCACCGGGTGGGGCCACCTGTCCCGGGGGCCACATGGGCTGTAGGGGGTGCGCCTTGGCCATCATGGGCCAAGGGCACCAGCCCCTATAGGCCCATGCGCCTAGGGTTTCCCCCTAGGAGGAGTCCTAGTGGTGGAAGGCACCCCTAGGTGCCTTGGGGGGGAGGGAAACCTCCCCTAGGCCGCCGCCCCCCGTAGTAGATCTCATCTACTAGGGCCGGCGCCCCCCCTGGCACCCCTATATATAGTGGGGGAGAGGAGGGACTTCATACACCAGCCCCTGGCGCCTCCACCTCCCCCCGTTACGTCTCTCCCTCGTAGTCTCGGCGAAGCCCTGCTGCTGTGACGCCCTGCATCCACCACCACGCCGTCGTGCTGCTGGATCTTCATCAACCTCTCCTTCCCCCTTGATGGATCAAGAAGGAGGAGACGTCTCCCGTCCCGTACGTGTGTTGAACGCGGAGGTGCCGTCTGTTCGGCGCTGGTCATCGGTGATTTGGATCACGTCGAGTACGACTACATCATCACCTTGCAAGCTTCCGCACGCGATCTACAAGTGGTATGTAGATGCAAACTCTCTACCTAGACTCGTTGCTTAGATGAACTCATAGATGGATCTTGGTGAAACCGTAGGAAAAATTTTAATTTTCTGCAACGTTCCCCAACAATGAAGTCGATCACTGATCATATCATTACTCAGGGCGATGTCCAACGATACATCGGCCAAATTTTCTTAGGGCGATATCTCAAATAATATATCAGCCAAATTTGCTCAGGGAGATACTTGAAATAACATATCGGCCACAACATGTTGAGGCCTCCTGCCACATGCTAGGATAGTACTTCTTCAAATATTTTCCATTAAGAGCTTTGGATAACTTCTCCCCCTGCAAAGATTGTACAAAATATGAATTTCCAGGAACAATCTCTATAATTTTATATGGGCCTTCCCAACTTGGTGACCACTTGCCGAATTTCCTATCTTTAGTTCCAATAGGTAAAATCGTTTTCCACACTAAATCTCCTATTTAAAATGATTTCTCCCTCACCCTTTTATTATAAGCTTTGGCTATTCTTAATTTCTCCTTCTCAATCTCTCGCAAAGCTCTTAATCTCTCTTCTGAAATGTCATCTATCTTATCCATCATCAAATCATTATAATCTACAGCCGACAAATCATTTTGTCTGGCCACTCTAAGACCTTGTAAATTAACCTCTTCAGGTAACACCGCCTCTTGACCATATACCAGGTCGTACGGTGCCACTTGAGTTGCTCCATGTTTAGATATTCGATGAGCCCACAAAGCTTCCGAAAGTACCTCATGCCATCTTTTCGGATGTTCCTCAATTTTCTTCTTTATAAGCTTAATTAAAGTTTTATTGCTAGATTCGGCCTGTCCATTAGCTTGAGAATAATAAGGCGACGAATTTAACAATTTAATTCCTAAAGATTTGGCAAATTCACGAAATTGATGAGACATAAAAGATGCACCTTGATCGGTAGTTAAAGTCCGAGGAATACCGAATCTATGAACAATATGCTCCAAAACAAAATTCATAACCTCTTTATGGGTCATGTTTTTCAAAGGAACTACTTCTGTCCATTTAGTAAAATAATTTGTGGCTACTAGGACGAAGCGATGTCTTTTAGAAGACGAAGGATGTATTTCACCAATAAAATATAAGCTCCATCCTCTAAATGGCCACGGCTTAATTATGGGATTTAACATAGACGCGGGCGCTAAATGTACATTACCAAATTTTTGACATGCCTCACAACCTTTATAGTACCGAAAACAATCCTCTAACAAAGTCGGCCAATAAAAACATGTTATATTTAATAACCATCGCATTTTGTGAGCCGACTGATGTGTTCCACATATCCCTTCGTGCACTTCATCCATAGCTATTCTACACTGATCAGAACCTAAGCATTTTAAAAATAACCCATCTATTGTTCAGCGATACAATTCGTCATTAAACAAAGTATATTTTAAAGCTTATTGCCGAATTTTCCTATCTCTTGTTTGACTTGGATCCTTTAAATGATTAACTAAAGGAACTCTCCAATCACTTAATTCTAATTTATTTGCTAATTCGGTCACTTGTGATCCATGCACCGAATCTGCAATACATTGTACAGCTAGCTGTTCAACTGTACTAGGCCCAAGTGCACCCTGTGGCAAAGTATCCATCATTATAGACTCAACATGCATCGGCTTGTCTATTATAAAAAACATCCCTTTACTAATGTGATAATCGGATGCTTGCTGTGCTAAACAATTAGCTCTAGAATTCTCTTCTCTAGGTATATGATGGATGCGTATCTAGAGACTTAATTATGTCTAAACATCGGTCCAAATAACTATTTAATAATCCATCAAAACATTGAAGTTCGCCTTTAATTTGTTGTACTACGAGAAGCGAATCCCCAAAAACATCTACATCCTTTACGCCCATATCAACTAAAGTTTGTAAACCAAACAGTAAAGCTTCATACTCAGCTTGGTTATTAGTGCAAGGATATTCCAAATGGACCGATGCATCATAAAAAACATTATTAGGTGAAACTAAAACATTACCGATGCCTTGCCCTTCCCTACAAACCGATCCATCAAAATAAAGCCTCCATGGGAATACACTAACATAATTAATGTGTTCATCATCTTTAATCCTATGATCAACAATGAAATCGGCGATAACTTGACCCTTCATAGCATGCAATGATTCATATGTTAAATCATATTCTATTAGTGCGTAAGCCCACTTTCCAATCCTACCACTAAGAGTCGGTCGTTGCAACATATACTTAATGACGTCGGCCTGGCAAGCTACTACACACGTACTAAAAAGAAGATAAGGCCAAAATTTGGTACATGCATAGTATAAAGATAAGCATAACTTTTCAATAAACACGTACCGACATTCGGCGTCGAGCAAACGATGGCTTAAGTATGCAATGATGTATTCTTTCCCGCTGACCTCTTGCGCCAACACCGCACCGATCACCCTATCTTCTGCAGCAATGTACAGCCTGAACGGCACACCGGACTTGGGCGCCCGCAATATTGGAGGATTCGACAAGGATCGCTTTATATAATTAAAAGCATCTCGTTGCTCTGCCCCCCAAGTAAATTCGGCTTCATTCTTTAGCCGAAGTAGAGGAAAAAATGATTCAATTTTCCCTGCAAGGTTAGATATGAACCATCTCAAGTAATTAATTTTTCCTAACAACTTTTGCACATCCCTTTTACACGTGGGTTCCTCCATATTTCTAATTGCCTCCACTTTCTTAGGGTCAATCTCTATGCCATTTTCATGAATTATGAATCCTAAAAACTTACCAACCGACACGCCAAAAGCACATTTGAGTGGGTTCATTTTTAATCCATACCGGCGCATCCTTTCAAAAGCTAATCTTAAATCGGCTAAATGATGATCAAACCCATCTAATTTAACAACTATGTCATCAATATATATTTCTAGTATAATGCCTAGAAGATCATGAAAAATTAAATTCATAACTCATTGGTATGTAGCACCGGCATTTTTCAACCCAAATGTCATAACGACCCACTCAAATAAACCAACAAAAACTGGGCAATGAAAAGCAGTCTTAGACATATCTTGTTCGGTCATAAATATTTGATTATAACCTGCATTACCATCTAAAAAGCTAATTACTTTATGTCCCGAGGCATCATTAATAAGCATGTCGGCTATCAGCATAGGATATTCATCTTTTGGAGTAGCCTTATTCAAATCTCTAAAATCAACACAGATTCTAATATTACCAGTATTTTTCTTTTCCACGGGCACACTATTAGAAACCCAATCTGCATATCTACACGGCCGAATAAACTTAGCTTTTAATAACCGATCAACTTCTTTGATGCGGTCATACAAATTAGGATTGAAACTTCTACAAGGTTGTTCATACGGCCTAAAACCAGATTTAATAGGTAATCTATGTTCTACCAAATCTCTACTCAAACCGGGCATCTCGGTATAATTCCAAGGAAAGCAATCAACGAATTCTTTAAGTAATAAACATACCTTACTTTTCTGATCGGCTTTCAAGCTAGCTTTGATAAATGTAGGCCTCGGAATACTTCCATCACCAATATCAATTTCTTCAAGTGGATCAGCCGATGAGAATCCCTGTCCAAGCTTTTCCATGTTATCAAAATCTTCAATAGTTTCATGCATATCGTTCCTTCCGGAACGATACTCCTCCGTGCGTCTCCGCAGCCACTTAATATTGTCGTCTTTATTCATCATTTATCTAGATAAATCATTAAGCCGAGCTACAATAGTCGGTTGTGCATTTATAGGTACAAAACCATCTCTACCAATACTAATGTAATCATAGTCCGATAAATCCCTACCGGTCAAACAACGCATCTCACCGTGTTGCCAATCAACCGGTGCCTACGTCAAAGCAATACAAGAAGAATTGTCCGCCTCTATCACCTCAACATCATCATTAACCCACTGAATTAAGCATTGATGAAGAGTAGAAGGAATGCAACAATTTGCATGAATCCAGTCGCGTCCCAAAAGAATGTTATACTGTCCTTTGACATCGACAACAAAAAACGCAGTTGGCAACGTTTTGCTTCCGACTGTGAGCTCCATAGAAATAACACTCTTAGCCTCGGACAACTCTCCTGAGAACCCACTAAGTACCATGTTGGTCTTCATTAACTTGCTCTCTTTTCGGTTCAGTTTAGAAAATACCAAAAAAGGCATAATATTAACAACTGCACCGCCATCAACAAGCATGCGACCAATAGGCTTACCGACAATGTGACCTCTGATAAATAATGGCTTTAGGTGTTGTCCTTGTTTCTCTGGTTTCTCAAATGTAGCATTCTTTGGGCCAAGAACAAGTTCAGCAATTTCAGCCTCGGGCGCGCAAAATTCAGCAGGCAATGCGAACATTAACATCCATATCAGTTGGTACATCTTTATCACTCTTTGAATTTTCTGCAATAATAGTGTCATCTGTATTTTTATTTTCCTTAGCTGCGATGCGCTTCTCCTTCCAAGTTTTTGTGGGTATCATTGGTTTATCTTGATTGAACCATTTATCATGCTTCTTCTCAGCTATCTCTTCCTTTATTTCCAATGTCCGCAGTCGCTGTACACGTTGTTTCTGAGTGTGAGTAAGTCCCTTTGGGCACCACTGAGGTGCTGGTTTAGTCCCTGGCGCAACTAGCTTAATGTTGCTGCCCCCCGGGGTCCTTTGGCCTGTACTGACGTACTGTTCCTCCTGGGATGAATATTCTGTCTTTAGCTGACAAACCTCCTTGCTGATTAGAATTATGTCCGCGTACATTGCTGGAATCCCAACGTGTGCATGTGTTGTTGTTATACTTCAAACCCATTGGAGGCAAACTCTTGGACATTCCTGGGCCACAATTTCTCATAACTAAATCAGCATACGAACTTGCCGATTTATACTGTTGACTAGTACGTGAGGACATAACATGTTCCTTGTCTGACCGTGCATGCGTGTCATGCCCAGAATTAGTTTTCTCTTAAAATTGATTAGATTGACCAGCTTGCCGCAACTTCACGCCATTACTTTTCTCCTCTGTACCAACAACTTTTGTTGAGACACTACTTGTTTCTGTACAATTGACAACACTTTCATCTAACTAGTGTTCTGCTATTTTCAGACCATGAGCAGTATCTAAATCATCTACACTTTTTCCGGGTTTAGTATCGGCACGTTTCACCGGCATCCATATGCACTTGTAGTCGCCCTTATAGTTGTTGCGCTCTGCACTGCATACTGGTGATCGACCTCCTCGAATCTCGATGGCGTTATGTGATCTAGCCTCCTCATTGAAATGAGCCCTTTTCTCATGTACGTTTGGTCTGAACATAGGCATCGGCGGGATCCATCCCGGATGAAAATAACCTCTTGGCCTTGTAGGATATGGTGCCCAAGGATTAAATCCCCATGGAGGAAACTGCGGATACATAGGAGGTGCACAACCCCAATATGTCGACTCCATTGCAAAATACGGTCGTTGGTCATATGCACTTCCTTGCCATTGCTCATGACTGCGAGGTCCAGAAGGAGATCTTGGACGCTTATTACGTCCAAGCCGATTAAACACATTGATGGTCTTGCATGAGGTATATTTTTTCAACAACATGCTAACTATCGGCTTTGGCCATGGAGCTTGTCTCCTCCCTCCGTTGACTTTCCACACTCCTATTTCTGGATTTTTTGGCTTTATCATCCTTGGAGGAGCACCGTTATCAACAATGTTTTTCTCTCTTGCGGAGTCGGTTTGGTCCGACCGAATAAGCATTTTTTTACTCTCAAGCTCGACCACATTGATAGGAAAAGGGTCGCTGTCGAGCTTCATCTTAGAACCTTCTGTAAACGTCAATCGTCCTTCATTGATGGCCAATTGCACCTGTCGGCGAAACACATTACAATCATTAGTAGCATGAGAAAAAGAATTGTGCCACTTACAATAAGCTCTTCTGCCCAATTCTTGTGGAGGTGGAATTACATGACCCTCCCTCACTCTAATTAATTTATTTTGCAGTAACATATCAAAAATTCTATCACACTTGTTTACATCAAAAGTATATTTAATTTCGTCTCTTCTAGCAGGTGTAGGTTTTAAAGCAGAACATGCAAAAGGTTTTGACTCTGGCGCTTGAACCCATTCGGCTACACATATATTAACATCATCCTCACTAGCCCAACCACTATCATAATCTAAGGCATTAACTACATGGTTATCTTTCTCTTTATTTATATTATCTTTAAACCGGCTATATTGTTTAATTTCCTTAGCCTGGTTTTCTTGCGCCAAAGCCTTCTGCAAAACTTGATTAATTAACATCTAAAAATTCCTGCCCTTCTAGTTTATCCTTAATATGAGCAAGTAGACCCGAAAAGGCAAGATCGGCTAAATCATTGTCGGCTATGGTCAAGCTGAAACATCGGTTTTTGACATCTCTAAACCTCCTAATATAATCATGAACATGCTCACTATATTTCTGCCTAACCATAGTTAAATCTGAAAGTCGAAGTTCAGTTTCACCGCTATAAAAATACTCATGAAATTTTTGCTCCAATCGTGCCCATGTTGAAATAGAATTAGGAGCAAGCGATGTAAACCAAGTAAATGCAGTACCGGATAAAGATAATGGAAACAATTATAATCTAAAAACATCCAATGTGCCAACCTCGCTGCATTGTGCTAAAAATTGTCCCACGTGCTCAAAAGTAGGTCTACCATCTTCCCCCGTAAATTTAACAAAATCTGGAATTCTAAAACCATGAGGATATGGTTTCGAGTCAAAATAATCAAGGTATGGTTTTTGATATGCACGTGCTCTACCCTTAGGTTCTAAACCAAATTCTCTAAGTATATTAGCAAGCTGATCCTTCAAATTATTATTGGGCTATAGAGAACTAGCTTATGGAGCAGATGGAACACCAGCACGTGCTGGAAATTCTGGCAAAGAAATTGGAGCAATGGAAGTTTGCAATGGGGACCCACTAAAATATGAATCAGGTACCGGCCCATACGGAACCCCGGTACCGACAGGCGGCAGTGGTGGCGTACTATATGCCACTGTCCGATAACTAGGCTTCTGCATATTAGAATTAAACCCAAAACTTTGTTATAGCTATTGTGATTTTCTGGAACTGAAGTCGAAACAATAGGAGCAGTAGTACTAGGAACAAAATTATTAGCCGAACTACCAACATAGTCCGGGCCATCCAGATTATTGTTTAACGGGACGTGAGGCTGCATAGCATTAGCCGATGCACTAGGTGTATGTATATTACTTGGCAAATTGTTAAATATGCTACTATCTGGTGGCATCGGTCTTTTTCCAGAATACTCATCATTGACTTGCAGCAATAATGAGCATACATGACCAAGTAGACAATTTTCAAGATCTTTATTAAACTGCACCTTAAATTCTTCAAGTCTATTAGCTACTTCTTGAGTAATTGTATGTGTCGTATATTCCATATCAGAACCATATTTACTAGCTACGGACACATCAATTAGATAAGCAATTTCTTCAGTTGTGTTTTTTACCTAAGCATCGGAAGGGCTCAGAACTACCTTTCTGACGACGTCGTTCCTCGTCTTCGCGTATCCGGCCAACTTCAGCTTCAACCTCTCAACCTTTTCTTTCTCAAGCTCCTCTTCAAGCTCGCGTCGAACATCTTCCGACAGATCATCGAGTGTGACGGCGATGACGTTCTCCGGGTCGATGCCGCTCCCGTTCTTGGACTCAGTACCCATCGTGTAGCTCTTCTTCTTCTTCTTCTCGTCCCCAGTGGAGTCGCCAATTGTGTTGGCATGCGAAATCTCCGCGCAACACCAAGATATTTGTCATGCTTTCGTGACGACGAACGATTGCTTTACGAGCAAAGCAATAAAGATTTCCTTGCTTTCGTGGAGGAGAACCGGCCGCTTTCCAATGCAAAACGGCAAAGATCGCCAAACCCTAGGGCTGCTAGGGCTCAGCAGGAAGTAGTGACAGAAAATAGACATACGTGAAAAAGTAGTTTGTATTGATAGATCGATTGTTTGGGGCTCTTTCCAATCGGTCGTGGCCTTATAAATAAGGTACGCTAGACTTGGCGTATAAGATTACAAGTCTGAAGCTAAAACCGACCATGACTAGCCTTTCTTGATTCGGTTACCGTGTAGCATACGTCTACAAAAAATATACTTGCCAATCTAAGTATGTAGCAAACCTAGGCCATATTCATGTACGTGCACTCTTGTATATATGAATAAAGTATTTCGGCCACGTCGCTATCACACTAAATATAGTGGCTAAGCATATGTATAAATACCTTGAGCCCACAAAAATATTTAAATATTCCGGCAACGTCGCAAATCAAACTGGATAATGGCCATCAGGACTAAGCACACTTCTTCATATACGTAGATATATATCACTTGCATGCATCACGCCCATGGTCCAGTATAGCATATGATTCTTCTTAGGACTTGTATGTTCACCCGCCATGAAATTTCCTGTGGCAATACTTCAGCAATGTATTAACCGATTAGCTTGATAAATCATTGATTTAATTTGGCTCATCACATACTAAGTAGCAAAATTACACCATCAACAGATATGCATGAATCTGTAGATAATTATGATTCCGATGATTTGACTGAAATATCCCTTGATGAACATGATGCTTGCTATTCTTGTGGCCATGATGCCAATATTTATGAAGATGAATTTGCTATAGTTCCTTATGTTAAACATGAGATCGTTGCTATTGCACCCATACTTGATAGTTCCTTCGATGAAAAGCTTGATTGCAATGATGTTATTATAAATTCTCTTAATGCCAATTGTGTTAATAATATGCAAAACCTCAAGCTTGGGGATGCTAGTTTTGCTATGACTACTATTTGTTGCAATGATCATGATTGGGGTGATTCTTCTTTTGATCTTGAAATTTTATTTAAGCCCCATGATGAACATGAGATTGATAATAGTATTTGCAATATTATTGAAAATGAGTTTGGAAGAGTGTCAACTTTAGATCCCACATATTTGGAGAATGTTCAATCTTATGAAATTTTTGATAAAAGTGGGTTTGGAGAGGTCATGACTTTAGTTAATGTTAATCCCACTATTTTGGAAGAGTGTCAACTTTGCATGCATGTGGATCGTGCTGAAAATATTTTATGTGATCGCTATATTGTTGAATTTGCTTATGATCCTACATGTAATTATTATGAGATAGGAAAATATGGTTGTAGAAATTTTCATGTTACTAAATTACCTCTCGTTATGTTGAGATTGCTATTGTTTCTTTCCACTTCCTTGCATATGCTAGTTTTTGCTTGCCTTGATAATATGTTTGCCTATAAGATGCCTATGCATAGGAAGTATGTTAGACTTAGATGTTTTTGTCACGTGTCTTATGATGCTCTCTTTGTGCTTCAATTCTTATCTTTCATGTGAGCATCGTGGAAATCTTTTGCCTAACTAAAAGGCTTTAAAGAAAAGTGCTTGTTGGGAGACAACCCAATATTTTTCCTTACTGTTATTCAATAAATAATCCATATAGCCTCTGTTTAGATGTGGTTTCATGCTTTTAATTAGTGTTTGTGCCAAGTAGAACCTTTGGGAAGACTTGGGGAAAGTCTTTGTGATCTTGCTGTAAAAAAACAGAAACTTTAGCACTCACGAGATTTGCTGCCATTTTTTTACTGGAGATTGATATTTAGTTAATTATTTTTGAGGATAATTAATAGATAAATCCCTCACGTCCAGAAATTTATTTAAGAAATTTTAGGGTTCCAGAAGTATTCGAAACCTACAGATTATTACAGACTGTTCTGTTTTTGACAGATTCTGTTTTTCGTGTGTTGTTTGCTTATTTTGATGAGTCTATGGATAGTAATAGAGTTTATGAACTATAGAAAAGTTGAAATACGGTAGGTTTAACACCAATATGAATAAAGAATGAGTTCATTACAGTACCTTGAAGTGGTGGTTTGTTTTCTTTTACTAACGGAGCTCACAAGATTTTCTTTTAAGTTTTGTGTTGTGAAGTTTTCAAGTTTTGGGTAAAGATTTGATAGATTATGGAACAAGGAGAGGCAAGATACTAAGCTTGGGATGCCCAAGGCACCCCAAGGTAAAATCCAAGGACAACTAAAAGCCTAAGATTGGGGATGCCCCGGAAGGCATCCCCTCTTTCGTCTTCGTCCATCGGTAACTTTACTCGGAGCTATATTTTTATTCACCACATGATATGTGTTTTGCTTGGAGCGTCTTGTATGATTTGAGTCTTTGCTTTTTAGTTTACCACAATCATCCTTTCTGTACACACCTCTTGGGAGAGACACACATGAATCGGAATTTATTAGAATACTCTATGTGCTTCACTTATACCTTTTGAGCTAGATAATTTTGCTCTAGTGCTTCGCTTATATCTTTTAGAGCACGATGGTGGTTTTATTTTATAGAAATTATTGATCTCCCATGCTTCACTTATATTATTTTGAGAGTCCCTTAGAACAGCATGGTAATTTGCTTTTGTTATGAATTTAGTCCTAATATGATAGGCATCCAAGATCGGTATAATAAAAACTTTCATAAAAAGTGCATTGAGTACTAGGACAAGTTTGATACTTGATAGTTGTTTTGAGATATAAAGGTGGTAATATTAGAGTGTGCTAGTTGAGTAGTTGTGAATTTGAGAAATACTTGCATTGAAGTTTGCAAGTCCCATAGCATGCACGTATGGTGACCGTTGTGTAACAAATTTGAAACATGAGGTGTTATTTGATTGTCTTCCTTATGAGTGGCGGTCGGGGATGAGTGATGGTCTTTTCCTACCAATCTATCCCCCTAGGAGCATGCGCGTAATGCTTGGTCTTTGATGACTTGTAGATTTTTGCAATAAGTATGTGAGTTCTTTATGACTAATGTTGAGTCCATGGATTATACGCACTCTCACCCTTCCATCATTGCTAGCCTCTTCGGTACCGTGTATTGCCCTTTCTCACCTTGAGAGTTGGTGCAAAATTCACGGGTGCATCCAAACCCTGTGATACGATACGCTCTGTCGCACATAAACCTCCTTATATCTTCCTCAAAACAGCCACCATACCTACCTATTATGGCATTTCCATAGCCATTCCGAGATATATTGCCATGCACCTTTACACCGTTCCATTTATCATGACACACATCATCATTGTCATATTGCCCTGTATGATCATGTAGTTGACATCGTATTTGTGGCAAAGCCATTGTTTATAATTTTTCATACATGTCACTCTTGATTCATTGCCCTTCCCGGTACACCGCCGGAGGCATTCATATAGAGTCATACTTTGTTCTAGTATCGAGTTGTAATCATTGAGTTGTAACTAAATAGAAGTGTGATGATCATAACTAATAGAGCATTGTCCCAAATAAAAAAAGAGAAAGGCCAAATAAAAAAGGAAGTCCCAAAAAAAGGGGCAATGCTACTATCCTTTTTTCCACACGTGTGCTTCAAACTAGCACCATGATGTTTATGGTAGAGAGTCTCTTGTTTTGTCACTTTCATATACTAGTGGGAATTTTTCATTATAGAACTTGGCTTGTATATTCCAACAATGGGCTTCCTCAAATGCCCTAGGTCTTCGTGAGCAAGCAATTTGGATGCACACCCACTTAGTTTCTTTTGTTGAGCTTTCATACATTTATAGCTCTAGTGCATCCGTTGCATGGCAGTCCCTACTCCTTGCATTGACATCAATTGATGGGCATCTCCCTAGCCCATTGATTAGCCGCGTTGATGTGAGACTTTTTCTTTTTTTGTCTTCTCCACATAACCCCCATCATCATAGTCTATTCCACCCATAGTGCTATATCCATGGCTCACGCTCATGTATTGCGTGAAAGTTGAAAAAGTTTGAGAGTACTAAAGTGTGAAACAATTGCTTGGCTTGTCATCGGGGTTGTGCATGATGAGCGCATTCTTTTGTGACGAAAATGGAGCATGACCAAACTATAAGATTTTGTAGGGATGAACATTCTTTTGCCATGTTATTTTGAGAAGACATAATTGCTTAGTTGGTATGCTTGAAGTATTATTATTTTTATGTCAATATTAGACTTTTTTCTTGAATCTTTCGGATCTGAATATTCATGCCACAATAAAGAGAATTACATTGAGAATTATGTTAGGTAGCATTCCACATCAAAAATTCTGTTTTTATCATTTACCTACTCGAGGACGAGCAGGAATTAAGCTTGGGGATGCTTGATACGTCTCCAACGTATCTATAATTTTTGATTGTTCCATGTTATTATATTATCTGTTTTGGATGTTAATGGTTTTATTTTACACTTTTATATTATTTTTGGGACTAACCTATTAACCCAAGGCCCAGTGCAAATTGCTGTTTTTTTTGCCTATTTCAGTGTTTCGCAGAAAAGGAATATCAAACGGAATCCAAACGGAATAAAACCTTCGGGAACGTGATTTTTGGAACAAACATGATCCAGAGGAGTTGGAATGGATGTCAAGAAACAGACAAGGAGTCCATGAGGCAGGGGGCGCGCCTACCCTCCTGGGTGCGCCCTCCCCCCGCGTGGGCCCCTCGTGGCTCAATCGACCTACTTCTTCCTCCTATATATACTCATATACCCTGAAAACATCCAGGAGCACCATGAAACCCTATTTCCACTGCCGCAACCTTCTGTACCCAAGATATCCCATCTTAGGGCCTTTTTCGGAGCTCCACCGGAGGGGGCAACTATCACGGAGGGCCTCTACATCAACTCCATGGCCCCTCCGATGATGTGTGAGTAGTTTACTTCAGACCTTCGGGTCCATAGTTATTAGTTAGATGGGCCCCTCCGATGATGTGTGAGTAGTTTACTTCAGACCTTCGGGTCCATAGTTATTAGTTAGATGGCTTCTTCTCTCTCTTTGAATCTCAATACAAAGTTCTCCTCGATCTTCTTGGAGATCTATTCGATGTAACTCTTTTTGCGGTGTGTTGTCGAGATCCGATGAATTGTGGGTTTATGATCAAGTCTATCATGAAAAATATTTGATTCTTCTCTGAAATCTTTTATGCATAATTGGTTATCTTTGCAAGTCTCTTCGAATTATCAGTTTGGTTTGGCCTACTAGATTGATCTTTCTTGCAATGGGAGAAGTGCTTAGCTTTGGGTTCAATCTTGTGGTGCTCAATCCCAGTGGTAGAAAGGGAAACGACACGTATTGTATTGTTGCCATCGAGGATAAAATGATGGGGTTTATACCATATTGCTTGAGTTTATCCCTCTACATCATGTCATCTTACCTAATGCGTTACTCTGTTCTTATGAACTTAATACTCTAGATGCATGCTGGATAGCGGTCGATGTGTGGAGTAATAGTAGTAGATGCAGGCAGGAGTCGGTCTACTTGTCATGGACGTGATGCCTATATACATGATCATGCCTAGATATTCTCATAATTATTCGCTTTTCTATCTATTGCTCAACAGTAATTTGTTCACCCACCGTAATACTTATGTTATCTTGAGAGAAGCCACTAGTGAAACCTATGGCCCCCGGGTCTATCTTTTATCATATAAGTTTTCTATCTATTTTATTTTGCAATCTTTACTTTCAATCTATATCATAAAAATACCAAAAATATTTATCTTGTTATTATTATCTCTATCAGATCTCACTCTCGTAAGTGACCGTGAAGGGATTGACAACCCCTTTATCGTGTTGGTTGCGAGGTTCTTATTTGTTAATACTTACGCTACTTTGCAGCATCACCCTTTCCTCTTCAAGGGAAAACCAACGCAGTGCTCAAGAGGTAGCAATGTCCGTAACCCAGGCCCGGTTGGCGAGACCGTCCGCCACGGAACAAGCTTTGCACCGACGCCGCGGCACCATAGCGAAGAGGGCGAGTGCGATCTTGGCAAGGGACTGCCCCTACAACCAGTGGTCCGTCCAAAAGCTACACAAGTGCTTGTCACCAAGGGTCCAGCTCATGGAAGCCCGGAAGATGTCTCTGATTTCGGGCTCGCAGGGGAACGAGAGGTGGGTCCAACGGCGAGACGGGTCCGTGAGCTGGATCCAACGCCACCGCGCCCTAAGCGAGATGCTCGTGTGCTGTAAGTCTCGCACACCCAGCCCGGCAAGCTCCAGTGGCCTGCAAACCTTGCGCCAATTGACCACACACTGCCCGCCCTTGGCCTCCTTACTACCGTACTAGAGAAAATCACGGATGATCCGGTTTATCTTCTTCAAGGTGGATCCGTTGATGGAAGTAGCGATGAGCATGTGGACCGGCATAGCAGAGAGGACATGACGCACAAGCGCGAGTCGCTCTCCACGAGAGAGAAGGGACGCCCTCTAGATTGGAATCTTCTTTGCCATCCGCTCCACGAGAGGTAGGAGAGCAAACGCCGACACCTTACTGGCCGAGAGGGGTAGGCCGAGGTATGTCACTGGGAACGGGACGATCGCACAAGCTAGCTCAGCCCCGATGGCCTCAATGTGGTCCTGGGAGCACTGGATGGGGGTAGCGGAGCACTTCGTGAAGTTGGTATGGAGCCCAGAAGCAGCCCCGAACACGTGCAACAACCCTCGCGCTACACAGAGATCCTGAGGGTCTGGGTGGCAAAAGAGAACCATGTCATCTGCATAGAGCGAGACGCTGCAGGCCATGTGCCGATGGGTGAGCCGCTGGAGAACACCCAGCTAGACAGCGCACTGGATGAGGGAGTTTAGGGCATCAATCACGATGACAAAAGAGCATCGGAGAAACGGGATCACCCTGGTGAAGCCCCTTGGCATGTCAAAGAGGAGGGCCGGGCACACCATTGATGAGGATCCGCGAGCTAGGCCTGGAAGTGAGGATCGAGATCCACTCTCTCCAGCAGGGTTCGAAGCCAAGGTGGTGCAGGACGTCGAGGAGGAAGGGCCAAGAGACTGAATCAATTGCCTTGGCGATGTCCTGTTTGAGGAGGACTCTCGAAGCTCGGACGTTGTGGAGCTTGCGAGCCGTTTGTTGAACAACGATGAAGTTGTCATGGATGCAACAACCCGCGATGAAAGCGCTCTGATTGGAAGAGACGAGCTCACATAGACAAGGGGCCAGCCGAAGAGACAACACCTTGGCGAATAGCTTCGCCAGAAGGTGGATGAGGCTGATCGGACGGTAGTCTGCAAGAGTGGAGGCATCCAGTTTCTTGTGGAGCAGGGTGAGAAACGCCTCGCTGAGCTTTTGGAACCCCCGCCCGTTAAGGGCATAGAGCTTGGCAAAGGCCTCGCAGATGCCGTCCTTGATGACGCTCCAACTAGTGCGCAAGAACTCAGCGGTGAAACCGTCCGGCCTGGGTGCTTTGCCCGATGACAGGAGCTTGACAGCATGCCAGATATCCTCCTCCGTGAAGGGTTTCTCCAAGTCCGAGAGGTCGAAGGAGCACTGATCGAACGCCTCAAAATTGAGGGTAAAAGTCCTATCAATGGAGGACCCGATGATGTTCGAGAAGTTGTCGTAGGCTCCTTGAGCCATGGCTGCCTCATCTGAGATGCATGCATCCTCAACGCGCAGTTCGAAGATGTGGTTCTTCTGCTTGCGGTGGGCCGAGTGGATGCGCAAGAATGCGGAGTTGGTCTTGCCTTCTTTGAGGAAGGAGAAGCGTGCCCGCTGCCGTGAGATGGAACGCTCAAGGGAGGCCAACCCAAGATAGGCGCCCTTGAGCTTGCACCGCAGCCAGGCCTCGGCGGGGGAGAGAGCCCGCTTGTCCTGGGCCTCGTCCAGGCGCGTGATGAGTTCCTGCGAGAGGAGAAGCTGGGTAGCGATGTCTCCAAAAGTGCGGGCACCCCAGCTTTGAAGGCGGCGCATCGTACCCTTTAGCCTAGCGTAAATATGCCTAAAAGGGTCTGGGTCAGGCTCGATAGAGTTCCAGGCTTGGGACACCACATCTAGGTAACCATCCATCTTAGGCCAAAATCGCTTGAAGTGGAAGCTTTTGATGGCACCCGAATGTGGGACGCAGACGATCAGCAGCGGGGCATGGTCGGAGGCAGCCGAGGTGAGGCAGCGCAACATGCAGTGGGGTTGGGTCGTCTCCCAAGCCGGTGTGCACTATCACAATTATGGTTATAGAAGTGTCATAACCATGACAATTTTTTTTCGTTCGTGCCATAGTGTCATGGATGTGTCTTTTTTTATGTGTGGGTTAGGACCAACAACATGATGCCAATCCGGGCAAAATGTTTCTCTTGAATGCAGCCTAATTATTATTTAGACAGGAACATGTGCTGATGCCAATTTGCTGGTTAATTTTTTCGTGAAATGTGTGGTGTGCGGACCATCACGATGTGTACGTGAGTGCATGCATATGTATATGCACCGAATGGTGCGTATCATCACATCCTACGGATACAATCATAAATTTCCCCACGTTTAGCCATTCGGCGACTTTGGGTTTGCGTTTACCAGACGGATAGGCGATGTCTGCGGAAATTTTACATCTAGAGGTTGTGTGTGTTAGGAATGAGATCTGACCTTAATGTGGAATATTTTCGAGAAGAAACCCAATCTAGGCAGGAAGAGTTCATGGTGATGATCCATACATTTAATCTCATGAAGTTCAATGCAGGTTAATTCATAGCCATGAAGACCGTCGATGCAGTGTAGTCGTCCTCCCAGTGAGAGGGTTGTCGCGGTACGTCTTTGGGTTAAGGTGGTTTTCTATTTGTCGTGTTCTGACAGTGCCTCATGCTGATAACATGGTGAGACTACCGTGGAACATAACACCAAAGTATAGGCAAAAAGTAAGAGACACAAAGTAGAAACAAGATGTAGGGTTTGACTATTCCCTTAGTTATTCAATACTATATCTCCAAGGAAAATAGACGTGCACAATTGTGAGCAGTTACCTTGTATATTTATTTTTCCAAGGGAAAGTACCCTTGTATATATAGACATGCACAATTATGAGCAGTAAGTGCTCCTGTCCTGTATATATGCGAACCAACATGTGATTTGATGATAGGAGAACAATGGTATACCCAGCCCACCAGGGGTTCAAGTCCTGATGCTCGTATTTTTCTAAATTTATCTCGCGATTTTCACAATGCATGTTCAGTGGGAGGATTCTATCGAAAATACTCTTGTGTGCCAAAGTGAGTTCATTTTTCTTTGGCTCACCAAGAGGAAAAGACCCATGGTGGGGCTGATTTTCTAACATACCCTCAAGTTGGTCACATTTTTTTGAATCTATTTCAGGCCTTTCGGCCATGTACATTCAATAGAAGAAGATGTTCCCGTCAACTACAAAGACACTTGTGTCGACTTCGTCAAACTTAACATGTTATACTCGAAGGTCCTCAATGAGGTAGG
The DNA here is from genome assembly GCF_002162155.2 of Triticum dicoccoides. Classification (NCBI taxonomy): domain Eukaryota; kingdom Viridiplantae; phylum Streptophyta; class Magnoliopsida; order Poales; family Poaceae; genus Triticum; species Triticum dicoccoides. The sequence goes on along the minus strand of NC_041390.1, from coordinate 334,317,380 downwards.
GTGTTCAAAGAGGGAGGGTATGCGGGCGTGCGTTCACAAATAGATTCAGAGTCTGTGCGTGTATGGGTCAGCGTTTAGGACATGGATCCTCTGACGTGGCTATCACTGCCTTACCCTGCCTTTCCGTCACTGACAGGTGGGACCCACGCATGGTGGGATCCACATGTTAGTGATCCAATGGTAGGATTGCTCATGTCAAGGGATCCTCATCCCTGCGTTTATACTGTGTTAAAAAAGTCACATAAAACCCAAGGCCTAAAACAGATTTGAAGTTCTCTTTCTGTTTTCCCCTGAAATGCTGCAGACACAAGGCAACAGAACTAAGCAAAAGGTATCATTGCAAATCTCTATTCCTAATGTCTAAGTTGGTTGAATAGTACGGTTTGTTTTCGTCCCTCCACTTTCAACCATTTTATTTCGCTGGTTTTTTTGTCTCCTCCTCCACCCCACCGCTTTAGTTTTGCATCACCCTCTTACACAACGAAAATCTCTACTCATAATGTTTGAGTTGGTTGAATAGTACGGTTTATTTTCGTCCCTCCACTTTCAACCATTTTATTTCGCTGGTTTTTTTCATCCCTCCCCCACCCCATCGATTTAGTTTCGCATCACCCTCTTACACAATGAAAAAAAATCTGAATGGTTCAGAACTTTCAATACTGACGTAAGTTATTTAGTAATATCTTTATGTGAAATAATCAATCACGATCAGTTCTAAAGATCAAATCTAAATTAATTACCTTAAATCACTCAATCACATTTAGGAAAAAATAACCAATTTTAAGAAATCTCATTATTAAAGCATTTATGTACCTACTTAATTTGTAATTGAATATTATCTCATTTATGTACCTACTTAATTTGTAATGGAATATTATCTCTAATTTATCCAAACTAGTAATCATGTACGTGCAAGTGCACGTATCTAAAATAAAATTGATCCTTATTCAGTTTTCACACTGGTATAAATGTGAACATATAATTTTAGTGATCTAAAACATCTTATATTTGTTTAGAGAGGGAGTATCTTTTATTCAAAATTGTTGCTACTATAGAGATCTTATTTGAAGATGAAACCGTTCAAATATATTCACATGATTTTTTAAGGGAATATATTCCCATCGTTCACATCAAACATTAATAGAAAAAACTCCATATTGATATTTCAAACGACTTAAATAACTTCCACTATACATTGGAAAACTGAAAACATGTCTATGCTTATATCATTGACTTACAATTCCATGCATGATTTGATTCCATTGTTTGATACTCCATCCAACTCTAACTCTTCTCTATAACTGAAAATCAACCAAGCAAAACAGAAAAGAGAAACAAAATATAAGAAAATGAGTAAACCTTATCTCACTTCACTACTAGGGAAAACCTTATACACAGAACATTAGCAGTAGCGCAGGCTAAAAACGCACGTTAGTGCTAATTAGCAGCAGTGCGGTGTTTTAAACCGCGCTACAGATACAGTTATAGCAGTAGCGCGCCCGGGTACAAAAGCGCTACTACTAAAATTCCCATGGCTTAGCCGATAGGCTACACATAGTAGTAGCGATCTACGTAGAACCGCGCTACCGCTACTTGTTTTGTAGCAACGCGTTTACGAACAAAGGCGCTACTGCTAACGAAAATAAAATTAAATGGAAAGCAAATAAAAAAGATAAGGAATAGCAGTAGCACTTGTTAAGAAACGCGCTATAGCTACCGTAGGAGAAGCGCACTTCCTGGAACACGCTACTGCTACTTTTAACTTAACCACGTGGTTCGTTCTTCCCCCATGGCCACTTCCCCCAAATCCCTACTCCTCCGCTGTCGCCGCCCTGCATCGCCGTGGGCCACCGCGCGCGACCCATTGCTCTCTGCACACCCTAGATGCCGCCCCCGCCCCCGACTGCGACCTTGATGCCGCCCCCGACCCCGACCTCGACGCCCCCCCTACATCGCCGCCCTCCGCCGTGCGCCCGCCGCCCTGACCCCGACCCTGTCCCCGACCTCGACACCGCGTGCCCCTCTCCCTAACTCTGCCGGCGCAAGAGTTGAGCACGCCCTCCTCCTCCTCCCTTACCTCTGCCTAGCTAGGGTTCTTAGGGTTAAATTTCAGAGTTCATCTAATTAGTTAGGGTTCATCAAATAAGATGCTAATTATGGCAGTAGTTGTTAAATAGAATTAGTTTTAGAGTTCATCGAATTAGTTAGGGTTAAATTTTAGAGTTCATCAAATTAGTTAGGGTTAAATTTTAGAGTTCATCAAATTAGTTATGGTTCATTAAATTTTAGAGTTCATCAAATTAGTTAGGGTTAAATTTTAGAGTTCATCAAATTAGTTAGGGTTCATTAAATTTTAGAGTTCATCAAATTAGTTAGGGTTAAATTTTAGAGTTCATCAAATTAGTTAGGGTTCATTAAATTTTAGAGTTCATCGGTTAGGGTTAAATTTTAGAGTTCATCTAACTAGTTTTTTTTACTGTTTTTAGTAAGTGTTTAATAGAATTAGTAAGAAAATTAATATAACTAGTTGGACTAGTTTATTTTTAGTAAAAACTAGTTTATTTTTATTCATAGTAAGTGCTTAATTGAACTAGTTGAGTTAATACAACTATTTTATTTTTAATACGAAAATTAATAGAACTAGTTTACGTTTTTAGTTAAAGCAATTATTTCGGCATCGACGTCGATGATGCTTATTCCACATCCTCGTCGTCGAGTCGGCAGAGGACACCTGCGTCACCAGATGGGTCATGTCCGGGACTGGGCTCCGCTGGGGTGGTACTGGGAGGCGCTACCTACCGGGGGTGCAGGTTGGTGAGGAGTCAGCCCGTCGTTGACCCGAACCTTCTTTGGTGGCGGTCGCGTGGGCCAGTGACGGTCCAGAGGCTCGAGGACCCCGCGGAGGTGGTGCGTCACCGTGTCAGTGAGGAGGACGCGCACGTCCGTTGCTACTTGTTTGCGTTGGAGCACAGGTTCTCCAATACCTGGCAGGTTCTCTAGGGATCTCACTGGAGCTATGATCCTGTGATGGTTCCCTCTCTGTGGGTGTCCACCGCCCGCGCCGATACCCGTCGCACGCTAGGGTTTTAGTTCTATTAGTGATGTTATATGTATGATACTATTCGGGATGTATTAGTGATAATATTCAATGATGTATGGACGCATGAGATGATTTACTTTTGCTTATTGAATGCATGCTAATTTGAATACTTACTTATTTTACGATTTGGTTTTGCTTATTGAATGCTCATGTCAATATGAGTCCTATAAGATATTTTGAAGTGTATATCTTGTGTTGCTCAAATAGGATATGTGCTTGCCCAAGTGGTCGGTCATGTTTGCAGGTTACACCTCCGAGTGGCCTATGTTTTGCTGGAGTGTTGATTCATTTCTGTTCCGGCAAATTTCAGGCGCTCGATATGTCCTATTTTAGCAAAGGCCATGCCGGATTTTTCCGTGAATTTTGGCATGACTTGTGCCAGAATATGTAGGAAATATCGAGTGTCCCCGATTTGTGTGTTGAGTATCCTGGTAGTTGTCTTCGATCGATTTTCAATTAATGTTTCAACTATGAACATAGGAAATGTCTGACGACGAAAAGGATTTCGGTATTTGCAAGTATTGCAAAGACGACCGCGGCCTGTGCGACGGAATCTTCCTAGATGATGATAGGTGCTTCAGCATCAAGCTGGACGAGAACTTCGAAGTGGATACAGTAAGTCACAACGTCAAGTCTTTTTCGTAATTAAGCATGACATCTCCTTCATTTGCTTGAACTTATAATTTTTTTTTTACTATTCTACTAGCGTATCCCCTGCCATGCAAGAGTTTTTGTCTTGGATAAGATAGGTTTCAGTCATACTATGGAGGTAAAGAAAGTTTACTTGAAGACTGAGCATGGTTATATTTTCCACGCAAAATTATACAACGAAGACGACTACACCTATTTTGGATGCAAAACTAGGCGAGCACTATGCAAGACTAATGCATTTGAGCCTGATATGGTTATCACCTTTGATATTCGTCCGGAAGATGATATTGAAGGTAATACCGACATCTGGGTCGATGTGCAGACGCCTCCAGTTATATCATTATGTGAGTTTCTTAACCATATTTATGTCTTTGATATTGTTTATTCAAAAATAGTTGAAAACTAATTTCTATTGTCAGCTTATTTCCGTTCAAGCAAACATGACCAGCGCTTGGTAGACAGGACCTACTACTGTCCCGGGGTTGAATTAAACTGCGAGGAGCTAAGTCATTATGTTTCATGGCTTCAGGATCTTGATACTGTCAAGACAAATTTTCTTCCTGCACTTAGAAATGTTAGTACTGAAAACGTGCGACCAATAGTGTTTGTACTGAACTACGGTCACATCTATTTAGGAAAGATGGTAAGATTTTTACTATTTGTCCTTAGTTCATCTTTTGCATACATTATTTTTTAAGCTAAACTTCATTGCTAAGTATGTAACTATACGATGTTCTTCAACAAGGACTCCCGATGAATGTTGTGCCTGATTGGATCGAGACTAAAGGTACCATGAATATTGTTAGCTTACGGCGATATCCTACAATGCACTTTAGTGCATTCAGGATTTCTAATAGCAAGGAATGCTTAATAGTGAAAGACTAGAGCAAAATTGTGAATGATCTCAGAGAAGTACTAGGGGGCAGCAATCAAAAGCGCAGCCCACGATTAGGAGACAGGTTCATCTGCATGCTCCAACTTGATGAAGGAGGAGTGATATACATGTCTTATGTTATTTTACCTAAGAGAGAGCAGCAGGAGTGATTAGCTAGCTAGAAATGAGTTTGAAGATGATGATGTGCTACACTATGACTATGATGATTAAATAGCTAGTGTTTGTGGTAATGACTATGATGATTATTATTAGCTAGTGTTGGTGGTGATTAGATAGCTATCGCAGCTAGTGTTGGTGGTGATTAGCTAGCTAGAATGAGTTTGAAGATGATGATGTGCTACACTATGACTATGGTGATTAAATAAATACTATTGGTGGTAATGACTATGATGATGATTAAATAGCTTGTGCTGGCGGATTAGATTCAAGTGGAGGCAATATGTGGTACTTTTTGATGTGCACCACATATTGCCTCCACTTGAACCTAATCCACCTTCATTTAACAAACTGTTATGGACATAATGATATAAACTTCATAATTGGTATTGTACCAAAAAATTTATAACGTCATATAAATACACTAAAAATGAAAAAAAGAGTACTAGTAGCGATGGATAAGAAACACGCTACAACTAGCTAGATTAGCAGCAGCGCAGGACAGAACAAGCGCTGCCGCTATGTGTCTTAGTAGTAGCGCTTATCGCACGCACTACTGCTAAGTAATAGCTGCAACGCCTTATTGGTAGCGCGGCTACCCGCGCTACTAGTGGGATTTAAAACCGCGCTACTACTAGGGTTTTCCCTTGTAGTGCTTCGACGCAAATCATGGATGATTGTGGGCGCCCAGCCGCTGCTTATGTAAAATTACCTAGAAGTTTCAGCTCTGATGGTTCTGCAACCATCTTGTCTGGATATAATAGTTCTAGGGACAAACCTGGAAACTTTATTAGATGCCCCTGATGCATTGTAAGACCTTGTTGTGATAGCTCGAACAGCCCAACTGTATGGACATGTAAATCAGGTATCGACATGAAAACATGGACGAAGATTCTATATATTGTATGGACATGTAAATCAGGTATCGACAAGAAAACATGGACGAAGATTCTATATATTTTGTAGGTGAAAAATAAATTTCAGTTAGTAGTTGCCGCAAGTATATATGTACTGAAACATTCGACATACAGTATGTTATATGAATAGTAAAAGTTCACATTATAACATTTTACAAATAGTAAGATATTTGCTCAAGATAACACATCGATTCACAAAACCAAGTCCCAAAAAGGTAGATCATCCTTCTGCATATCAAAATCATACGATTAGAATCCATTAATCTTCAGAAATATTTACTTGTCTTATCTACTTCAATCATCAAAAGCATATTGTTCCAGGAATAGGAGTTAATCTGAAGCATGTGTCTTGTTCTTAACCTCTCTTTGGCTGCTCTCTTCTCCTTCTGGTTGATCTGTTGAGATCCTTTTCCAGAAGCACATTCAGTAGAATGAGAAAAAAATACTTTGAAGGAGAACCGTATTTTGATATTAAAAAACAGCACAAATTCAGTACAGGTAAGATTTACTAGCTCCCTGTGTTTCCAGCCATTTATGCAACTCAGAAATACCACAAAATATAACCAGGACTGAATAATTGCACAAGGAAAAGAGTAGAAAGTGTCCAGTAAATACAACTTGGCACACGATCTAACTTACGAACTAATGAAGAGATTGAAAGGAAGTATTGCTACATGCATATATAATGAACATATAGTGAAGACATGTCACAAAGCACAAGTCAGTGAATTTGAACCATTTGTAACTATAAAAAATAATAATAAAGGTTGGAACCATTTGTAATGAGTAAGAAGCCAATCCTTGAATTTTGGAAAATGTACAGTAAAATAATTAATCAAAGTTCAATGCAAAATAGAAAGATGTCCATTAAGAGAAAGACTCCTTTTCCAGGTTCCTTATGATCACATTTAGCACACCATCGATATTAATAAGCTCATCGCAGCCTTGGGATCAAGCCCCTGGATTATAACTTTATAAGAGATCGGACATTTGACACTTTAGTAAAATGATAATTCATGAACAGCTACATGCATATGTATCAGTCTGAAAGTGACACCTCCAGAATGCAAAAGTTTGTGACCTCTTGAGTTACAAATTTACAAGCACAAGGATGAAGAAAATATAACGGGAAAGAAAAGAACAATGCACCAAGCTGTGTCTGCGTGACTACTATAGCAATTAGAAGTGTAATCATGCATCAGCAAGTCTTCTGAAAACCTCTCCGATTACAATAGGTGGTTAAGGCCAGGTTTAATCTCCAAAGTGGCAAAGCTAGGAGATAGTACATTTGTAGTGAGAAAATAATTACAGAAATAGTCTTTAGAAATGCATGTTTCAGTTCAGAGTAGTTGTTTCAAGAAACCAAACAACAACCCATTAAAAATGCCAACTACAAATTGAGTAGAGGGCTTCAGAATTCTCAGAAGTCAAAATTGATTCACACAATCTGTACACACTTGAAACCTACATCCCGTAGTCCATGAATAGTTGAAGAAACTTGATATATGCAATCTGTACACACTTGAAGCAGTCAAGTAGCAAACAGAAAACTGAATATGAAGCTTGCAATGGTTTACGAAAGAGGTAAATGCATCAAAGTCATAGAACTTGCACGTGATAATCAGTTTGATGCATAAACTTGTAAAATATGTGTTTCTGGTCATCGAACTTGTCCTTCCGTTCATATACGGTGCTTTCTAATGTATTCGACCGTATCATGTACACACATGGCGTGCCAATGTGGCAGGGGCCCACTGTCAGCGGTGGGTAATCCATGTGCATTGTTTTCTTTTTCAGAAAGCATCCTTGCATTTTATTTGTTTCTTCAAAAAATCCTCAAATAAAATGAAAAATACTAGACCTGCAGTGGGAGTTGCCACGATTAGTCTCGCTTAGATAGCCACTTGACATCACGTTGACATTTATAAAGCACAATTAGATTTATATAAGACAAGCTGTATGAGTTAAAATAGAAACCAAAAAAAAAAGAAAAGGGGAAGGCACCGGTTCGAACCTATGACCTATGACCACATATGCTCCTATGACCACATATGCTCGCTGCGTGTGCAAGCACCAACCATCCGGCTACAGTGAGTTTTAGAAAAAAACGGCCACAATGACATTTAAATAGATAAACACAATTTATCTTATGTATTCTTCTTTTTTTCTATTTATGAAAATTACTTATATTCTTGATAAACATTTTGGACAAATCAACTAGATTTTTGTTTGAATTCGTGTACGTAATTCTAAAATCTAGAGAAAACCAAATATAGTGCAGAATGAGTGTACGTAATTCTTTTGGACAAATCAACTAAAATTTTTGTATGAATTTGGATAATTTTAAATTAAAAGATGTAGATAAAAAATATAGTGCAGATTGAATGTACGTAAATTCTTCTGGATAATTCAATGAAACTTTTGTTTGAATTCAAATAATATTAAATTCAAAAATCTAGATAAAACACATTATAGGTCGGAATGAATGTACCGAATTTTTTTGGACAACGGAACTAATTTTTTGATTCAATTTGAATAATCTAGATAAAAGAAAGTATAGTTCCTAATGGATATTCGTCAATTTCTTTCGGACAAATCAACTAAATTTTTTATAAATTCGAAAATCTAGATTAAAACATTATATGTAAAAATTATGTACATAATGTTTTTGACAAATCAACTAATTTTTCATTTGAATTCAAATAATTTAAAATTTTAAAATATGGATAAAAGGTAATATAGTGCACAATGAATATACACTTTTTTTTGGGACAAATCATAAATTTTTTGTTTGAATTCGAATAATTTGCAATTTGAAAATATAGAGAAAAGGAAATATGGGTCAGAATGAATGTAAGTATTTCTTTTCGGAAAAATCAACTAATTTTTGTTCGAATTTGAATAATCTATATAAAATAAATATAGTTCATAATGAATGTACCTAAATTTCTTTCGAACATATCTGTGGAAATTTTGCTTGAATTTGAATAATTTTAAAATGAAAAATCTAGATGAAAGAAAATATGGGTCCGAATGAATTTACATTTTTTTTCCGGAATAATCAAATTAGTTCTTTTGTACAAAGTTAGAAAAAGGAGGGTGTTTCTGCAGAAAAACATCACGTGCACTAGCCACTAACAAGGGGCACTGGCCACACTAGCGTGCCACGTAGGCAACGAATACACCCACGAACGGAAAATGTGACCGTATTTGCATGCCCACACAAGTTTGATGACCAAAAACACGTATTTTATAAGTTTATGCACCAAACTGACCGTTGCGCGCAAGTTGTAAGACTTCTAGTGTATTTACCTCTTTACGAAAAGGAAAATCACATGAGTATGAGTACACCGAATGACCGAACTGAAAACTGAACATGAAGCAGACCCATCCATGGTGTTTCATGGAACCAGATTTCCTTCGCTGCTCCTCGACTTGCATGTTCTTGCAAAAAAATATAGAGTATGAGGATACACCGAACTGGTGGCTTGATGTTAGGTGTTAAGGTAAAATAAACCTGATCAAAGTTCGCCCGCGTGGTGGCGAGGGCCCCAATGTGGCGGTGGTGGCGGCCCGCTTTTGCATCCATGGGGCAGCAGCCGACCCGCGCTTGTGTCCGTGTGGCAGAATCGAAGAAGCAGCGGGGTGGTCCGCATTCGCATCCGTGAGGTAGAAGAGGAGAGCAGCCGACGGCGGCGGCGATCCGCTCGCGTCCGTGGGGAAGCTGTAACATCCCAAAAATCTAAATTTTGGAATGTTATAATAAATAGATAGATTTGATTGATTGTTTGATTGATTGTTGGAAAGTGAGTGAATTCGAACCTTTTGAAAGTTAAATGAGAGGGAATAAAAGGACTTTCCCAAACTTTCATATTTGCTTTCTGATCTCCATGAATTCAAATTCTTTTCAAATACAAAACCCTTGAGCGAAGATGATATGACTTCTTCCATTTAAAAAATTTAATGAAAGGGTATTTGAAAATAATTGAATTTCATTTGGAAATATTTCAATTCATAAACTTCATGCAGCTCAATGATTTTCATGACAGAACATAAAATGACTTCTTCAAATTATATGAAATATGAGTTGGGAGTTCAAAGAATTAAATTCAAAATTCTTTTGAATTTATTTTCAATTTGGAGTTATTTGAGTTTTATTCAAATTATTTTTCTCCAAAAATAAAATAGATGAAAATTAGGGTAACATGATTCCCTACAACAGAAAATTGAAGAGAAATAAATTTGAAATCATTTTGATATTTTTTAAAATGATTTTTATTGGATTTTATTAGACCAGTAGCACTCTTTGAATTATCTAAATTTGTCTGGATTTTATTTGGCATTATAAAAATGTTCAACTTGTAGAAATCTTTTTCTGAAAATTTTGATATATTATATGCCTATATAATATTTTTATTTATTTTGGTTTTGTTATTTTCGTTGTCTGGAAAATAATGTTTTAAAAAAAACTTTCTCCTCTTCGCCGACTAGGCGGGCCCAGCTCCCAGCCAGGCCGCGGCCCAGCCCATCCGCACCGTCGCCACCGACCCCGGGCGGAGTCCTTCGCCCGTACGCCGCCGGCCGTTGCCGTGTCCGAGGCGGACACGCCACCGTCGCCCCTTCCCCACGCCTCCCGAGGCCCCCTGACCCCCTTTAAAGCCCCGCCGCCTCCTCCTCCCCGCTTCTCGTCGCCGCCGCATGTGCCAGCGCCGCCGCCCTCTGCCGCACTCGCCGCCGCCATTGGTTGCCGTCGCCGCCGCCTCGCTGCTCGCTGCTCCGCGCCGCGCGCCGCACTCCACCCCTCCG
>NC_041390.1:334281345-334306012 GCF_002162155.2 Triticum dicoccoides | reverse complement strand
CCTGCGCCGCTGCCGCCGCCGCGCCGGAGCGCGCTGCCCTCGCCGGAGCCACGCCGACTCGCCGGACTCGATCCGCCGCCGAAAACCGCCGGTTGTCGACGAAAACCCAACCGGTATAAACCGCGAACCTCTCCGGTTTATTTTTTTTATTTGTTTTCGGTTTTATTCAGAAAACCTAGATCTGTTTTTTTAGGTTTAGTTATATAGCGAACGCTCGCTAGTTTAGGGTTTGTAGCGAACGGTTTTCATTCGTTAGCGTTCGGTAACGAACGTCCGCTATTTAGTCTTTTTATTTTTATTTTTGGTTTTCTGCCAGGGACCCGTTTGTGAATATTTTATTTATAGATTGGCCCCTGTTCTTCAAACGATCACAACTTTTTACTCGTTAGTCCAAATCCAACGAAACCAACGCCCACTTCTTTGTTATGATCTCCTCTATCCAGTATTCCAACTCAAACATATTTTTGAAAAGTTTAAAATTTGAATTAGATCAGATTTGAATTCAAACTTCGTTTGATCATAACTTGAGTTTCGTAGCTCCGTTTGAGTTGATTCTTTTTGCAAATCGTAGCTCTTGACCTAAACTTTCTGATAAGGCCAAATTCACTTAATGTTGGTACTGTTAGAAATTGTTTTATGTTGCAAGAGTTATTTGCTTGGTTTTGACGTTTTCCGAACTGTTTTCTTTGTTCTCTCCAATCTTTGAGTGATTGCTTATGTGTGGTTACTATTGCTTGCTTACGATAGATTGACCGGAGTGAGACGAGTAGATCTATCAAGAATTTTGAGTGCGAATCGTCTTCATCAACATTGCAGGCAAGTTCACACTTTGAATAGGATTTTGAGTGCGAATTTTGAGTGTGAATCGTCTTCATCAACATCGTCTTCATCATATCCCCTTTCGTACCCAGTTTTATGCATTAGTTTCACCCTCAAACATTGCATGAGTAGGATTGATAACATGTGGGTATTGAGAAGTAGTTGATGAGGTAGGAACCTATTTCCCTGCATTCAAACCTTGGGAGTTACTATTACGTTATGCTTATAGTGCCATGCTATGCTCGTAGACGTGGATTGGGTTTTGAGAGTATTCATGACAGATGTGAGACTGTTAATTAATGGTTTACTTAAGGTGGCAACTTAAACACACATCTGGGTGGATTGAGGTACCTGGTTATTCTAGGATTGCCTATCTAGGCACCTGAGTAGACCAGGATTGCCTGTTTTTTTATGGACCGCCACCCAGGCTCAAAGGGATCATGAGATTTTTCAAACTAGAAACTTCCGTGTGCAGCCACAAGCCATTATGGGCTCTGGCATAGTTGATTAAGTCGTGCGAACTCTTACAGGGTAGACTAGCAGATGTAGGGGAAAGTAGGTGTACCGATCTATCCATCGTAAGGTGCTAGCGCTTCTGAAAGACTGTGTCTCGGTCATCCGTTTCTCAAACACCATGTAGTGCGAGAAATCCAACGGAGGCGATCGAGTCTTGTGGGGAAAAGTGCGCAAACCTCTGCAGAGTGTATAAACTAATCATGATTAGCCGTGTCCCCGGTTATGGACATCTTGAGTATCTAGTTCTTGGATTATCCTGTTAATCTCATCACGTTACTTTAAATGAATATTGTTGGGTTTAATAATGTTACTTAATTGGGATTGAGAATGCTGTCAACCATTCTCAATGTTCAACAACCACCATGATAGTTAAATAAAATTTATTTCTTTGCAGTAGGGAAAAATTGGCTTTACGCAAAAACCTTATAACCATAGAGCTTTTCCACCAGCCAAATATGCATGTAGTGATAGTATTTATTCATCATTCTCTATGGTGTGAATTTGCCAGTACATTCAATGTACTGACCCTCTATGGCTGCAACGTCTCATGTTGCAGGATTATCTTACGACGAGTAAGTGATACGTTAGGGTTACGATTTCTACACTCAACTTTGCCGTTGGTGTTGATGGGAATCCATAACCTTGTTACTTCCGCTATTTTGGATTTGAGGTAATAGTATTTACGTTACTTTTACATGTGATTTACCTCTGTTATAAATCCTCGAGTACTGTGTGTGTCAGCATACCGATCCAGGGATGACACTTAAGCACAGAGACTTGACCCATTCGGGTCGGGTCGCTACAAGATGGTATCAGTGCACATGTTGACTGTAGGACGTGACCCTAGAAACTGGCAAGCCCATAGCAAAGATTTTTCTCTACAACTTTCCCTTTCAAAAAGATCTTTTACCTCTCTTCTCTTCTGAGCTTATTCAAAAATTCTCTTTAGTGAGACCATACCCCTTTCCCCTTTTGACCACTCGAAGATTCCACTGATGAGACCACTCCAAGAAGTACAAGATATCGAACAACTAAGACCACTTCGAAATGAAGAGTATTTTCCGTGCATCTGAATAATGGAAACTACAACGGTTGAAGGCCGAAGACAAGTAGAATTTGAAGGCTCTGAAGAATTCCCAGATTTATATGACCTAGGAAGGCTACCCTTATGGAACTTGGCAGACTATGGAAGTTGTCAATACCCGAGATCAAGGTGTGTTGGAGAAAGACCAAAACATGGAGAGTTGAGAACTCAAAGTTTTGTCAAGAAAACCCTAAGGCAGGAGATATCAACTATGCAAGATAGCTCATGGCAATGACAAGGGCAGAAACACGGTTATTCGTGATGTCATCACCGTTGATACTGTGGTCATCGAGCTGAGCTAAGCATGCATTCCTTCGGAAGGATTGGATGGTAGAAGGCTGATGGAGCATCTATCAGCAAATGATGCAGTTTTAAACTTAGCTGGTGTATCACCAGGATCTGGAGTAGTACATCAAGAAGTTTAAAATGGAGCTCCAGGAAGTCGTATTAGACAATGAAGTATTTCATGAGGAACTCAGGATCCTGAAGATGAGAGTAGCCAAGCTGGAGGAGCTACAACCTCGAGATACCGGAGAATTGTCAGGAACTGAAGGACAGTATGACCACGGTTCATGTGAAGGATGTTGAAACCAGAAGTTTGAAATGCAACTCCGGAATATTAAAGGATGTCACGAGAGATTTCACGTCAACGGAGATTGATCTGGCAAAAGAACTTGAGAAAGACAAGCATGATTGGAAGAAGCCATTGGAGGCATGAATAAGGCTTGAAGAATTTGGAGACGTTGAAGATTTATTGACCTTTAGAAGACCAAACCCCTGTTATATACCTACGTTAGATGAGACGTTTGTGAGCTGTCATTTGTTTGATGTTTTTTCCGACGGCCACAAATAAATTCTGTCTTTTCAAAACTTTTGTTTGTATTGTGTGTATCCCTCTCCCTCTCTCTTATCTTACCCCAAACCCACATGGACCCAATAGAGGATGAATGGAGATGAGCTTGTATTTTCTGGACCGATGAGTCTGTTGGAGACAGACTGATGGATTTAGAACATGAAAGATCACATGTAGAATAACCCTATAGTTGGAAATGATATGACCCAGCATGCTCTTTAGTGCTTTGAAAGAGGTGCTGCTACTTGGTGGAGGATATACCAAACCATGAATGGATGGCAAGGAGTAACCACTAGGAAGGAATTTAAGTTGACTCTGCCAAAGTCTCGGCTTGTGTCCCAGAAGTTGAAGCCTTATGGAAAGGATATGAAGAAACCTTGTGCATGCAAGATTTGTGGAGAAATAGGACACACCCATAAAGAACACAATGATGAATGTCAGGACCCCGACTCGATGCCACATCGATCTAGCATGTAACACCTCATATCACTTTGCGGCCTCACGCACGGTATTCACACGGGTGTCGTCTTACCTTTGCCCGGGACCGTTTGCGTCTTTTGGCACACGTATATGGTAGTGTCGCTAGCATCCATATGGTAAGGAGCCCGGGCTGACATGGCTAGTCGTAAACCCAAAGTGGCACAAACTTACAGGGACAGGCATCCATGACCCAACATCGAACGTGTCGGTCATCAGCGAGTGAATCCAGGCTGTAGCACTGGGCTAGCAGGACTCCGGTGAACCGGGCTGTAGCGGGCTAACAGGACTCCGGTATTCATCGCGTGACATTTCCCCGAAGGGACAGACACAGGAACGAAGAAGGACACATGCCGGCCAGCCTAAGTGTTCCGGAGCAGTAGCAAGCTACCAAGGCTCAATGGAAACACTAGGAGACATTTCCCGGTAAGAGAGGCTACTAAAGATAAACAACTAGATAGTCAGATCCCACACATACCAAGCATTTCAATAACATACACACAATATGCTCGATATGTGCAATACAACATGGCATCACAAAATGACTATACGACTCAAGTATTTATTCAATAGGCTCCGAGGAGCGAGATATTACAAACAGGGGTCTCACGACCCAACATTCAGAGCATACAAATCAAAGCACAAGCGGAAGCTATCATGTCTGAGTACAGACATCTATAAATGAAAAAGGCTGAGAAGCCTGACTATCTACCAGATCCTGCCAAGGGCTCAAGATCGTAGCTGAGGTAACAAGCTAAACGTCGAAGACCACGCGGAATTACTAGTGAGACTGAAGTCTCTCTGCAAAAACATAAAATAGGCAAACGTGAGTACAAATGTACCCAGCAAGACTTACATCAGAACTATCTACATATGCATCATTATCAACAAAGGGGTGGTGGGGTTTAACTGCAGCAAGCCAGCTTTGACTCGGTGGCTATCCTGAACTACGACTGCGAGTAACTCTTTTGAGGTGGCGCACACGAGTCCACATATTCACCAACCAATACACCACTATGGAACCGCTCCCGTCTCCCTACGAGAACGCCATCCATAGCACTCACGCTTATCTTGTGTATTTTAGAGTATCCACTTTCACTTGTCTATGAAGTGATATAAGCAACCCAGAAGTCCTTTTCCGCGGACACGGCTATTCGAATAGATTAGGTTAACCCTGCAGGGGTGTACTTCTTCACACACGCTCTCACCACTTACCGCCGTTTACACGACATGTACTCGGCAACCTTCAAGCGGAAGCCCAACGTGGGTGTCGGCCACGACCTACCTAATCACCTAAGTCTCTAGTCCAGGTTTATCGCCTATTCGGGTTCCATCCATGAGGAGATCCGGCCGGAGTTTCGCTCACAGCCCCAAACGATGTGAACAGGGTTCCGTGACACCAAACAGGCGCCCGGTTTACCCGGCCACGTGCCTACCGCATCACAGCCCACCCCTACGGTCAGCGCTGCGCACGGCCTCCAGCATACTACAAACACCAGAAACTACTTGCAACTCCTGGACAGAGGACAAGGGTGATCAAGAAGCCGAGAGGGTCCATTGGTTTCGGGCCCAATGCGTGGTAGTAGCTGAATCATGGATCACAAACACAGAACTCAGTTCCTGAGGACGGCTGCAATGAGACAACCCACCATGTACTCCTACATGGCCTCTCACCGCTACCTTTACCAAATCGTGTTCACACACTTAGCTCACACACAGTAGGACATGTTCACACGCCTCTGATTCATCCCTGATGAATCAGACCTGACTCAACTCTAAGCAGTAGCAGGCATGACAAACAAGCATGAATGAGTAGGCACATCAGGGCTCAAACAACTCCTACTCATGCTAGTGGGTTTCATCTAATTACTGTGGAATGACAGGTCATGCAGAGGATAAAGGGGTTCAGCTACCGCAGCAAGTAACAGATGAATCGATATTGTCCTAATGCAGTAAAAGAGAGCAGGAGCGAGAGAGTAGGATTGTATCGGAATGAGCAAGGGGGTTTTGCTTGCCTGGCACTTCTGAAGATAACATTGGGTCTTCATCAGTGTCAACGATCACATCATCGGTACACGTCTATCGAGAGGGGACAATTACCAGCAAATACAGAAAAACACGATCAATGCAATGCACAATATGATGCATGCTATGACATGGCAATATGAATGTGTTTTGGGCTAATGCAACTAGCGACAGATTAAATGAAGTTGGTTTGAATCCAAGATTCAAATTTAAACTCCATATGTGATTATTCAAATGCCATTTAATTGATTTGTGCTAAACAGCAGCTATAAGTTGTTCTAACATGCATGAAAATGGTACAGATGGATTCCTTGAATTTTTCTGATAATTTTTCATATATAAATTATTTAATTTGGAGTTACGGTTAATTTTCTATGATTTTTAGAAGTTTTAGCTATTTTCTGGATTTTCTGATTTATTTTAAATCCAGAAAATCATTTAATGCGTCAGCATGACATCACCTTGACGTCATCAGGTCAACAGGGCAGGTTCAGGTCAAACCTGACCAGTGGGGTCCACTGGTCAGTGACTGGGGCTGATTAGTGTCGCTGACATGTGGGCCCAGTCAACAGCCACGTCAGCTTAGTCAAAGCTGACGCGTGGGGCCACTAGGATTAGTTAAAAACTAAACAGAAACTAATCTAGGATCAATTAGCAGGTGGGGCCCTGCTGTCAGTGTCACAGGGTTAATTAGCAGGGTCAAATCCCGGGTCAGTGGGGTCAAACCCACCGGCGACATGACGCCGGCGAGGCCCGAGACGGCGGCGCGAGCCGGAAATGCGCTACAGGGCACGGGCGAGGCTGTGCTTAGGCTCGTTGGAGAGCCCTTGCTGGTGCGCATCGAATGGTGGTGGTGGCCGTGCCTGTGGTGGCCGGTACCGACGACGGCGAGCTCGTGAGCGGCGGCCGGAGTTCGGCCAACGGCGGGTTAGGCGATGCAGGGCGCTAGGGGAGGCGTTGGTGCGTGCTACGTGCTCCTGGTGAGGTGTGGAGCACGATGGTGTGCCCGGCTTCGAGCCACAGTGGCTCTGGCCACGACGGCGACGAGGCACGGCGGCGGCGAGCTTCGGCCGTGGTGGAAGATGGAGCTAGGGGACGAAATCAGGTGCGGGGAGTGAGGGGAAGAGAAGAGGAGCTCACGGGGAGTCGGACGAGACGCTGAGTGGGCTCGGGGACGTCCTGTCGGCGGCGAATCGAACGGCGGCGATTGCCGGCCGTGGCGATGAAGATGGCGGTGATGGCGTGGCTACAGGGCACCCGGCGTCGCATGCGTCGTGGTGGAGCTTCATGGGGTCGGGACGGAGCTCATGGGTGTGGAGAGGGAGCGAGGGGGTGGCTGTGGCCGCGAGGGAGCTCGTCGGTGACGGCGGCTCCGTTCGGTCCAGGCGGGAGAGAGGGAGCAGAGGAGGGAGGGTCGAGGGGGGAGAGTGAGCGAAACGGTCAGCGGGATTGGGACGGCCTGCGGGAGTCGTCCACGCGGCCAGGGGCTCGTCGGCAAGCAGGAGGTGGCCGCGCGGCCGTGCGCGTGCGAGCACGCAGCTGCTTCGGGGCGAGGGGAGGAAGACGACGGAGGGCTGCAGTGGTGGGCTGGGCCGGCTTCTGCTGGGCCACCAGGTGGGGCGCTAGGTGGCTGCAGGTAAGTGGCCCAGGTAGGCTTCTGTTCCTTTTTTATTTCTGTTCTGTTTTTCTTTTATTTAATCTGTTTTGCCACTGTTTTGAATTTGAAAATAATTCAAACAATGCCAAAACTCCTCTGAAAATATTTATGCTGCTTAAGGACTTTTCCAAAAGCTTATAAAATATTTCAGGGGTATTTGAAATTATATTCTAATTATATGAATATAATTCAAATTCAAATAGCTAATGAATTAAATCCAAAGTCCCAAAAATAAATCCTTAAAAATGTTCAATATTTTGGTTGGGACCAGAACCCTTACCAAAAATTATCAAACATTTAAGAAGAGCACTTTGGAGCAATGAATGAGATTTCTAGGGTTTTTGCCCCTCTTTTATTTAAATCTTTGAGGCTTCCAAATTTCCTCAGTTCAAATTTCAGAAATTTAGACATGATGCAAACACCAGGCAGCACCAGAAGCTAGGGATGTGACAACTCACCCCCACTAAACAAGAATCTCGTCTCGAGATTCAAACGTAGGGTAAGATAAAGGGGGAACGTAAACTAGCGCAATCTTCACGATCCAGGTTGCACTTCAATTGAATGTTGATTCGTTCACCATCGTTGTCTCGAAGTCTTGCTCTGAGAAATCCTGCCAACATGACATGGAGAGAAGAAGGAGACTCTAGAAGGGTCGATCTTCTCGAAGATCGAATAACTCAGGATTAACTCACGGAATGAGACATAGAACCATCTCTCGGGTTGAGACACGAGATACACATCAAGAGGGGTGGAGAGAACGGATGACGAGGGTTCACTAGGTAGACAACAATTCCACACTTAAGAAGGTGGTAAACGATTGTCAACGTAGCAAGGAGTTGAGTTGCCATGATACCACGACGAAACATCCTGGAGGAGGGTGATTCGTAGATTATTACCCTAAGTGGCAAAAAGAATTACCTTTGATTCAGAGATCATTGAAACTCTTATACTAGCTTAAGGCAAATCATAATCGATCATTTAGAGGGGTTCGGTAGAATGGCATACTCAAACTTGGATGATGTGGATTACCTTGTTGAAGACAACATAATGGGTGATTTTTGCTTATCACCGGAAATGGAAGAGACCCATCGTAGAATGGCACATTGGCGGTGCAAGCTGGGAACAAAATGCAAATGCTGGGAATGATTCTGGTAACTGGGGAAGAACCCAATAATAGAGAGTGAATTCACTGTTTGAAAAGGTCATAGCATTGCCGAGGAAACTGAGAGCAAACCCAGTTAGTGCCGATGATAACACCTAGCGCTTGTGCGTGCTCTCAAGAACTTGAGCATTTCCATATTCATCAAGGTTTTACCAACATCCGTGTCAAGGATCCTGGCAACACAACATACCACCATGATGAACAACGATGGACGATGCAGATGCATAGGAAGATAACATCAACTCAGATTTCACCCTAGCGAGGCCAAGGAAACAAAATCTGGATGATCGACCGAGAGACATTTAGCACTCCGCTTCTAATGTTCTCCTTGATGTGCTAGCGTAATCCACCCATAGATATGGTTTGATAACTAGAACATCAAGTAAAGGTCGGACTTCGGGAGCAATAGAATCCATAAGGAACAGTTACGGAGGTAATTCCTACGAAATCCTTATGGGGAGGTGGCCAACTTCCTCAAACAAGATATTATAATAACAGGTCTTCCGGCTGGGTGTGTTGGCCATGACATCCACTTTACCGGTTATCGCGAGACCAATATTAAAGTTCTTGGGAAATGTTCCAACTATCATATCTGCCTGAGATTCAGATCTGGTTGGTGTCAGGATATTCCAGACTCATCGAGTCTAGGAAGAAAAATGAAAGTTTGCAACACAAATCGACGAGATGACGTTGCGAGATTCTCGGGAAATGAACTATGATAGCAAGCTCCAAAACATGAGCTGGTTCCGCTACAAACATGTGAACATGTTGTCCCAGACAAGCACGACCACATGGTAGTCTTATAATAAACACTACCGAGTTCTGGTTGGGAACCATCATCGAGGATATCAAAGTTCTTGATTAAGCCCGGGTTAGCTCTTAAAAAGAACTCCTTCTCCTAGAACAAATCAGTCAGTGGCTTGGTGTGCTAGGATACACATATGGAATGAAGATGATCAGTCTATCAAACCACAGAATACTTCGCACGTGCATAACGGACTTTGGATGGTTCCAGAGGAGGTAAAACATGCTTTCTCGAATTCACGGCGGCAACTTACATCAAATGCACGTGAATCAAAGGAAGTCACTTCTTCCATCCAAACATATACCTTAGAGACGGAACTCGAAGGCATTGTTTACAAAGTTTCCAACAATAGCTTAATGTTCAACAAAATCATGGAGGAGATAAGGATGTTGTCAATGGGCTCAACAACAATTCATCCGGGTTCCCTTTTTAAAAGGAATCCCATAGTTAAGTGAACACGGTGATAGCATTGGTCAGACCAAAGAATATAATGGTGTATGCTCGAGGAAAAACCACGAGTAAGACAACATTACGAATATCATTGGTTCTGATTTGATTTGACGATAGCCCATACTCAATCAAAGGTTTAGGTAAGATGATAGATCCAACAATTGATCACGAGGATCAACCAATAAAGATATCATCTTTCTTCAACACACACAACCACAAGATATCCCTTTTGAGAAATGAACTAAGTTGGGCAAGCTTTTATCTTCCAACTCTCCAAGTTGTTGTTTAGCTTGACCAACTAGCTCAGGGGTATCCCACACAGATTCTTGGAGAAGAGGTGGTTTTCAGGAGACCATCTTGATCACGGACTCAACATAGCGGTCAGGTGACAACCTGGTAATACTTCCGAGAAGATATACGGAAAATCACGAACCACCGATATGTTACTAAGCTCAAGAACAATCTTGCTTTTCAGGGCAAGACGATATGATCAAATGAGCGAGGACTTAACAAAATCCTATCTCATCAATCGAGGAGTGCACCAGGAGAATGGACTAGATAGCACAATCAACCTTAGGGTGATGATTCAATAGTCAACTCGCTAATGATGACGTTATTGTCCATTTAACTACCAAGCAACGGAGTTGCTAGGAGTATTGATTTCACACACCACGATTCGCTTGCCGGCATTCCGGTTATAATAACACGGAAACCGAGAAATTATCAATGATGATAAGAAGTATTACTGTGTCAAGAATTTATAAGATGGTGTGCAATTCCCATGATATTCCTGATATCAAGATGGTAATACTTCAAGGTAGAACAGACCAGAAGCTGGATTGCAACTTGATCTGCGGAATACAATTGCTTTGACCCAATCCTAGATATGGATGAGGTTCTGGAGTTTGTTTCTCCTATTCATCCTGAATGGAATGGCTTGACAGACCACAAGAGCAGTGGCAACGATGAACACGGATGCATAACTACTCCTGAATATCAATTGATATACAAGGGCCAGAAAACAACTAAAGATGGACAACTCAAAGGAACATACGATTTTCTGAGTTGTGGATGCATGGTTTAGCATGTCGAACCAAGTTCAACATATTTCTTCCGGATAACCCATGCAGAAAGGTAGAACTGGCAGAGTCACGATTTATGAATGGAGAACTCCTCAAGAATAATCCTGTTGTGATATTTCAGTTCAACGAGGAACTTCTGCCATAAGTAGTTCATGGTATTTGGAAGAAGAAGATACCACAGACTTCAAGGACTATCGCAAAGGTTACTAATAACCTAAAGGAACTAGCAAACACTATCTACATGAAGTAAGTAGAGTGAATCTCGGGTTCAAAACCCAGAAGTGAAATGCCTACTAACTAAGTGGCATCACGGGATGCTTACAAGAATGATGGCCAGAATCATCACACTGGGACACAAATCATGGCTAAATTACTAGATGATCCCCTAAGACACCTAGGGTCATAATACCAGCTCCAACATATATGTCAAGGCAATAAAGTACCTCAACTCACTGATTTGTGTGATTAATCTGACCAAAGGCACATTGGAAACAGAAGGAAGGGATTTGCAAATGCATCCGACTATTTTAGAAACCTGGGATGACTTGG
The DNA here is from genome assembly GCF_002162155.2 of Triticum dicoccoides. Taxonomy (NCBI): domain Eukaryota; kingdom Viridiplantae; phylum Streptophyta; class Magnoliopsida; order Poales; family Poaceae; genus Triticum; species Triticum dicoccoides. Next base: position 334,294,533 of record NC_041390.1, on the reverse strand, counting down.
ACAGCATAACGGCTGTAAATGCTCAGAAAAGACTTGAGACATTCACAAAAATGGTGGCATAACCACTCAGAAGCACAATATCACGGTTTCGAGATTAACAATTAACATACGGAAGTAATAGAAACTGAACTCAAGCTTAAATCCAACAATATATAAGTCTACGGATTAGTAACACGTGATCCTGATAGAAAGAAGAGATGGCCTAGTTCTTAATCCCCGCAGGAAAGATAAGATGACTCATATCAGAAGGCATAAGGTATAAGGAGTAAAAAGAGCCTTACGTTCCATCCCACAATCAATTCCCTTATATAACTAAAGAATTTCTAGACTCAACTTCGACCAGTTTGGCTTGGTAATCCTACAGGCAGTCAAGCTCTGATACCAACGCTGTCAGAGCCCCCGACTCGATGCCACATCGATCTAGCATGTAACACCTCATATCACTTTGCGGCCTCACGCACGGTATTCACACGGGTGTCGTCTTACCTTTGCCCGGGACCGTTTGCGTCTTTTGGCACACGTATATGGTAGTGTCGCTAGCATCCATATGGTAAGGAGCCCGGGCTGACATGGCTAGTCGTAAACCCAAAGTGGCACAAACTTACAGGGACAGGCATCCATGACCCAACATCGAACGTGTCGGTCATCAGCGAGTGAATCCAGGCTGTAGCACTAGGCTAGCAGGACTCCGGTGAACCGGGCTGTAGCGGGCTAACAGGACTCCGGTATTCATCGCGTGACATTTCCCCGAAGGGACAGACACAGGAACGAAGAAGGACACATGCCGGCCAGCCTAAGTGTTCCGGAGCAGTAGCAAGCTACCAAGGCTCAATGGAAACACTAGGAGACATTTCCTGGTAAGAGAGGCTACTAAAGATAAACAACTAGATAGTCAGATCCCACACATACCAAGCATTTCAATAACATACACACAATATGCTCGATATGTGCAATACAACATGGCATCACAAAATGACTATACGACTCAAGTATTTATTCAATAGGCTCCGAGGAGCGAGATATTACAAACAGGGGTCACACGACCCAACATTCAGAGCATACAAATCAAAGCACAAGCGGAAGCTATCATGTCTGAGTACAGACATCTATAAATGAAAAAGGCTGAGAAGCCTGACTATCTACCAGATCCTGCCGAGGGCTCAAGATCGTAGCTGAGGTAACAAGCTAAACGTCGAAGACCACGCGGAATTACTAGTGAGACTGAAGTCTCTCTGCAAAAACATAAAATAGGCAAACGTGAGTACAAATGTACCCAGCAAGACTTACATCAGAACTATCTACATATGCATCATTATCAACAAAGGGGTGGTGGGGTTTAACTGCAGCAAGCCAGCTTTGACTCGGTGGCTATCCTGAACTACGACTGCGAGTAACTCTTTTGAGGTGGCGCACACGAGTCCACATATTCACCAACCAATACACCACTATGGAACCGCTCCCGTCTCCCTACGAGAACGCCATCCATAGCACTCACGCTTATCTTGCATATTTTAGAGTATCCACTTTCACTTGTCTATGAACTGATATAAGCAACCCAGAAGTCCTTTTCCGCGGACACGGCTATTCGAATAGATTAGGTTAACCCTGCAGGGGTGTACTTCTTCACACACGCTCTCACCACTTACCGCCGTTTACATGACATGTACTCGGCAACCTTCAAGTGGAAGCCCAACGTGGGTGTCGACCACGACCTACCTAATCACCTAAGTCTCTAGTCCAGGTTTATCGCCTATTCGGGTTCCATCCATGAGGAGATCCGGCCGGAGTTTCACTCACAGCCCCAAACGATGTGAACAGGGTTCCGTGACACCAAACGGGCGCCCGGTTTACCCGGCCACGTGCCTACCGCATCACAGCCCACCCCTACGGTCAGCGCTGCGCACGGCCTCCAGCATACTACAAACACCAGAAACTACTTGCAACTCCTGGACAGAGGACAAGGGTGATCAAGAAGCCGAGAGGGTCCATTGGTTTCGGGCCCAATGCGTGGTAGTAGCTGAATCATGGATCACAAACACAGAACTCAGTTCCTGAGGACGGCTGCAATGAGACAACCCACCATGTACTCCTACATGGCCTCTCACCGCTACCTTTACCAAATCGTGTTCACACACTTAGCTCACACACAGTAGGACATGTTCACACGCCTCTGATTCATCCCTGATGAATCAGACCTGACTCAACTCTAAGCAGTAGCAGGCATGACAAACAAGCATGAATGAGTAGGCACATCAGGGCTCAAACAACTCCTACTCATGCTAGTGGGTTTCATCTAATTACTGTGGAATGACAGGTCATGCAGAGGATAAAGGGGTTCAGCTACCGCAGCAAGTAACAGATGAATTGATATTGTCCTAATGCAGTAAAAGAGAGCAGGAGCGAGAGAGTAGGATTGTATCGGAATGAACAAGGGGGTTTTGCTTGCCTGGCACTTCTGAACATAACATTGGGTCTTCATCAGTGTCAACGATCACATCATCGGTACACGTCTATCGAGAGGGGACAATTACCGGCAAATACAGAAAAACACGATCAATGCAATGCACAATATGATGCATGCTATGACATGGCAATATGAATGTGTTTTGGGCTAATGCAACTAGCGACAGATTAAATGAAGTTGGTTTGAATCCAAGATTCAAATTTAAACTCCATATGTGATTATTCAAATGCCATTTAATTGATTTGTGCTAAACAGCAGCTATAAGTTGTTCTAACATGCATGAAAATGGTACAGATGGATTCCTTGAATTTTTCTGATAATTTTTCATATATAAATTATTTAATTTGGAGTTACGGTTAATTTTCTATGATTTTTAGAAGTTTTAGCTATTTTCTGGATTTTCTGATTTATTTTAAATCCAGAAAATCATTTAATGCGTCAGCATGACATCACCTTGACGTCATCAGGTCAACAGGGCAGGTTCAGGTCAAACCTGACCAGTGGGGTCCACTGGTCAGTGACTGGGGCTGATTAGTGTCGCTGACATGTGGGCCCAGTCAACAGCCACGTCAGCTTAGTCAAAGCTGACGCGTGGGGCCACTAGGATTAGTTAAAAACTAAACAGAAACTAATCTAGGATTAATTAGCAGGTGGGGCCCTGCTGTCAGTGTCACAGGGTTAATTAGCAGGGTCAAATCCCGAGTCAGTGGGGTCAAACCCACCGGCGACATGACGCCGGCGAGGCCCGAGACGGCGGCGCGAGCCGGAAATGCGCTACAGGGCACGGGCGAGGCTGTGCTTGGGCTCGTTGGAGAGCCCTTGCTGGTGCGCATCGAATGATGGTGGTGGCCGTGCCTGTGGTGGCCGGTACCGACGACGGCGAGCTCGTGAGCGGCGGCCGGAGTTCGGCCAACGGCGGGTTAGGCGATGCAGGGCGCTAGGGGAGGCGTTGGTGCGTGCTACGTGCTCCTGGTGAGGTGTGGAGCACGATGGTGTGCCCGGCTTCGAGCCACAGTGGCTCTGGCCACGACGGCGACGAGGCACGGCGGCGGCGAGCTTCGGCCGTGGTGGAAGATGGAGCTAGGGGACGAAATCAGGTGCGGGGAGTGAGGGGAAGAGAAGAGGAGCTCACGGGGAGTCGGACGAGACGCTGAGTGGGCTCGGGGACGTCCTGTCGGCGGCGAATCGAACGGCGGCAATTGCCGGCCGTGGCGATGAAGATGGCGGTGATGGCGTGGCTACAGGGCACCCGGCGTCGCATGCGTCATGGTGGAGCTTCATGGGGTCGGGACGGAGCTCAGGGGTGTGGAGAGGGAGCGAGGGGGTGGCTGTGGCCGCGAGGGAGCTCGTCGGTGACGGCGGCTCCGTTCGGTCCAGGCGGGAGAGAGGGAGCAGAGGAGGGAGGGTCGAGGGGGGAGAGTGAGCGAAACGGTCAGCGGGATCGGGACGGCCTGCGGGAGTCGTCCACGCGGCCAGGGGCTCGTCGGCAAGCAGGAGGTGGCCGCGCGGCCTTGCGCGTGCGAGCACGCAGCTGCTTCGGGGCGAGGGGAGGAAGACGACGGAGGGCTGCAGTGGTGGGCTGGGCCGGCTTCTGCTGGGCCACCAGGTGGGGCGCTAGGTGGCTGCAGGTAAGTGGCCCAGGTAGGCTTCTGTTCCTTTTTTATTTCTGTTCTGTTTTTCTTTTATTTAATCTGTTTTGCCACTGTTTTGAATTTGAAAATAATTCAAACAATGCCAAAACTCCTCTGAAAATATTTATGCTGCTTAAGGACTTTTCCAAAAGCTTATAAAATATTTCAGGGGTATTTGAAATTATATTCTAATTATATGAATATAATTCAAATTCAAATAGCTAATGAATTAAATCCAAAGTCCCAAAAATAAATCCTTAAAAATGTTCAATATTTTGGTTGGGACCAGAACCCTTACCAAAAATTATCAAACATTTAAGAAGAGCACTTTGGAGCAATGAATGAGATTTCTAGGGTTTTTCCCCCTCTTTTATTTAAATCTTTGAGGCTTCCAAATTTCCTCAGTTCAAATTTCAGAAATTTAGACATGATGCAAACACCAGGCAGCACCAGAAGCTAGGGATGTGACAATGAATGCCCGAATTGTGAAGAAAGTCACCCAGTTGAAGAATGCCCAACTAGGCAGATTACTTGTTTCTTGTGTGAAGATACTACCCACTATCCTGCTCAGTGTCACATTTACCCCATGGTACAACGAACCATCCAGCAAAAGAAAGAAGTAATGAAAGGAGCCCTCATGGAAATTTTAGAAAAAGCTGTGATGGAGGAAACGCCTAAAGAAGACCCAAGTAAACCCTGCACTGAGTCTTGCTATTCATGTGGATAAGAAGGACACATCTCCCAAAATTGTTTGAACGGGGATCTAGTAGAATTCCCGACGGGGGAAGTAGAGTATGACCCACAAGAAATAGAATCCTTGAATGGAACGGAAAAGTCCAGGAAGAGAAGTAGATTGGATACCAGGAAGGACCTGAGTCATATCACCTATTACAGGTGCAAGGAGTCAGGGCACTACCTCAACAGTTGCCCAAAAAGGAAACCTCAAGACTTGTCGGAAGTAATATGTTTTCGTTGTAATGAAGCAGGGCACTTTGCCAGAGAATGCCCCAAGGAGAAGGAAGCTTGTGCTAGATAGTTGAGTTTGCAACAAAAGAAATGGAGTAGTAGAAGTGAGAACATTTTCTTTTATACTGAGGTGTTGAGTTGAGACATGTAATGGAAAAGCGAGAGATTGTAATCATTTGAGAATGAATAAAGTTAGCATCGTTGGTACTGATATGGATTTTATGAGTTGTTACTCTATGAAGAAGGATTTTGACCATTTTTTTTTGAGGATATGAGAAATATGTTCTATGGAAGATTTGTGCATTTTAAGGGTGGTAGTACCCTGTAAGAACCCTTGACCCCTGGAAAAGATAAGGGTACTCCACTAAGTGGATTTCGGACAAAATGAATACGGGTTTTGTCTCGATATGTGTGATGCCCCAAGAGTATGTGGGATGAAGTGGAGACCGCCAGTTGTTTGGACCAAATGTGATCAAGGAGTCATAAGAGAATGTCAAGTTGATTCGAGATAGACTGAAGGTAGCTCAGTCCAAGCAGGAGAGTTATGCAGACTCAAAAACTCAAGGAGGTAGTCTATGAGATTGGAGACAGAACATGTCTTCGTCCCCTCTGCGAGGAGTTAAATGATTTGGAGTTAAGGGACAGTTAGCCCCAAGATTTGTAGGACCATACCGAGTTTTGGAGCGTATGGGAGAAGTGGCCAACAAGTTGGAGTCACCCGAAGGACTGTCAGGAGTTCATGACGTGTTTCACGTTTCCCAGTTGAAGAAGTGCCATGCAGAGATGGCCAATATTCCCCTGTAAGGACGCTTGACCCTGGAAAGGATAATGATGTTCCACAAAGTGGAATATGGACTCCACAATTATAAGTTTTTATCTTGGTATGAGGGATACCCCACGCGGATGAAGAGATGAGTTACCATTGGATATAAAGGAGGTATGATGTTGGAAATATGGATCAATGGAAATTCCATGATGAGTCTGAGTAATCATGTCCTAGTTTGGTGCCAATAGACGGAAGGAAGACAGTACAATTGGATGGATTTAAGAATACTAGGAAGATGGAAGTTGGAATAATGATTAGTTGCCCGATGATAAGTTCAAGGACTACAAGTGATGAGATGTGCCATAACCCACAGGCCCCAGGACCTGCCAAGAAGCAAGCACATTCTTGCTGAAGGAAAAACCCTGGAAGTGGATATACCTTTGTCGACAGACGATTTTATAGGAGTTTACGCAAAACCTGAGAGTTGTGAAGGAATGATAGATGTTTGTCTGGCTTGTAGAATCAATGGATTATTCCGAACTTGGTTCATCGACGAGAGAAATTCTGCAATGCTTGTGAGGATGACCGAGTGTTACAATGCGAGATTCGCTAAACCGTATACAAGGTAATGATTTGGGTGCGGGATGGATTGATCACCATACCGACTTACTCTTATTATTCGCCTTGCTATATGGGATGGTAAATGTGAGTGACTTACCTATAGTGGAGAGACGACGATCAAAACCTTGTTTAAGCCTTAGAATGGTATAGGTATTTTTCCCTTGTACAAGGCAGCTTTGCCAACCGTAGGTTATACGGTGAGGATCACCCAGACCCATTTCCTGCAGGAGAAACCATAAATGGTTGACCACCATGAGATATCGATAGTTGTTTAGTATTGGTGCTAGACCCGTCAGCTAAGAAGACCCAGTCATAGAAGAACCTTACCAAGATGAAAGACAGAAGAATTGAGGAAAAGGTTATGCCACTACCGAAAGAGCCCAGATAAGGAATTATCCTAAAAATCTGAGAAGACCGACACTATTAACAATATGGATGAAGTATATGAGTTTTGATAGAACCGTAACCATGCTTCTAAGGGTGGTAGCACCCCAGACCCCGTGTGATGATCGATGAATTTTGAGGAGACCCCCAAACCCTAACCTTTTCTTGCTAGCCTCTCCGAATCTCGAGGACGAGATTCATTTTAAGGGTGGTAGGTTTGTAACATTCCAAAATTCTAAATTTTGGAATGTTATAATAAATAGATAGATTTGATTGATTGTTTGATTGATTGTTGGAAAGTGAGTGAATTCGAAACTTTTGAAAGTTAAATGAGAGGGAATAAAATGACTTTCCCAAACTTTCATATTTGCTTTCTGATCTCCATGAATTCAAATTCTTTTCAAATACAAAACCCTTGAGCGAAGATGATATGACTTCTTCCATTTAAAAAATTAAATGAAAGGGTATTTGAAAATAATTGAATTTCATTTGGAAATATTTCAATTCATAAACTTCATGCAGCTCAATGATTTTCATGAGAAGATAAAATGACTTCTTCAAATTATATGAAATATGAGTTGGGAGTTCAAAGAATTAAATTCAAAGTTCTTTTGAATTTATTTTCAATTTGGAGTTATTTGAGTTTTATTCAAATTATTTTTCTCCAAAAATAAAATATATGGAAATTAGGGTAACATGATTCCCTACAACAGAAAATTGGAGAGAAATAAATTTGAAATCATTTTGATATTTTTTAAAATGATTTTTATTGGATTTTATTAGACCAGTAGCACTCTTTGAATTATCTAAATTTGTTTGGATTTTATTTGGCATTATAAAAATGTTCAACTTGTAGAAAATCTTTTTCTGAAAATTTTGATATATTATATGCCTATATAATATTTTTATTTATTTTGGTTTTGTTATTTTCGTTGTCTGGAAAATAATGTTAAAAAAAACTTTCTCCTCTTCGCCGACTGGGCCGGCCCAGCTCCCAGCCAGGCCGCGGCCCAGCCCATCCGCACCGTCTCCACCGACCCGGGCGGAGTCCCTCGCCCGTACGCCACCGGCCGTTGCCGTGTCCGAGGCGGACACGCCGCCGTCGCCCCTTCCCCACGCCTCCCGAGGCCCCCTGACCCCCTTTAAAGCCCCGCCGCCTCCTCCTCCCCGCTTCTCGTCGCCGCCGCATGCGCCAGCGCCGCCGCCCTCTGCCGCACTCGCCGCCGCCATTGGTTGTCCTCGTCGCCGCCTCGCTGCTTGCTGCTCCGCGCCGCGCGCCGCACTCCGTCCCTCCGTCGTAGCCGCGCCTCGCCTAGCCCCTCGCCGCCCCGCATAGCTGCTGCCTCCGCCGCCCTGCGCCGCTGCCGCCGCCGCGCCAGAGTGCGCTGCCCTCACCGGAGCCGCGCCGACTCGCCGGACTCGATCCGCCGCCGAAAACCGCCGGTTTATTTTTTTTATTCGTTTTCAGTTTTATTCACAAAACCTAGATCTGTTTTTTAGGTTTAGTTATATAGCGAACGCTCGCTATTTTAGGGTTTGTAGCAAACGGTTTTCGTTCGTTAGCGTTCGATAACGAACGTCCGCTATTTAGTCTTTTTCTTTTTATTTTTAGTTTTCTGCCAGGGACCCGTTTGTGAATATTTTATTTACAGATTGGCCCCTGTTCTTCAAACGATCACAACTTTTTACTCGTTAGTCCAAATCCAACGAAACCAACGCCCACTTCTTCGTTATGATCTCCTCTATCCAGTATTCGAACTCAAACATGTTTTTGAAAAGTTTAAAATTTGAATTAGATCAGATTTGAATTCAAACTTCGTTTGATCATAACTTGAGTTTCGTAGCTCCGTTTGAGTTAATTCTTTTTGCAAATCGTAGCTCTTGACCTGAACTTTCTGATAAGGCCAAATTCACTTAATTTTGGTACTGTTAGAAATTGTTTTATGTTGCAAGAGTTATTTGCTTGGTTTTGACGTTTTCCGAATTGTTTTCTTTGTTCTCTCCAATCTTTGAGTGATTGCTTATGTGTGGTTACTATTGCTTGCTTACGATAGATTGACCGGAGTGAGACGAGTAGATCTATCAAGAATTTTGAGTGCGAATCGTCTTCATCAACATTGCAGGCAAGTTCACACTTTGATCATATCCCCTTTCATACCTAGTTTTATGCATTAGTTTCACCCTCAAACATTGCATGAGTAGGATTGATAACATGTGGGTATTGGGAAGTAGTTGATGAGGTAGGAACCTATTTCCCTGCATTCAAACCTTTGGAGTTACTATTACGTTATGCTTATAGTGCCATGCTATGCTCGTAGACGTGGATTGGGTTTTGAGAGTATTCATGACAGATGTGAGATTGTTAATTAATGGTTTAATTAAGGTGGCAACTTAAACACACATCTGGGTGGATTGAGGTACCTGGTTATTCTAGGATTGCCTGTCTAGGCACCTGGGTAGACCAGGATTGCCTGTTTTTTTTATGGACCGCCACCCAGGCTCAAAGGGATCATGAGATTTTTCAAACTAGAAACTTCCGTGTGCAGCCACAAGCCATTATGGGCTCTGGCATAGTTGATTAAGTCGTGCGAACTCTTATAGGGTAGACTAGCAGATGTAGGGGAAAGTAGGTGTACCGATCTATCCATCGTAAGGTGCTAGCGCTTCTGAAAGACTGTGTCTCGGTCATCCGTTTCTCAAACACCATGTAGTGCGAGAAATCCAACGGAGGCGATCGAGTCTTGTGGGGAAAAGTGCGCAAACCTCTGCAGAGTGTATAAACTAATCATGATTAGTCGTTCCCCGGTTATGGACATCTTGAGTATCTAGTTCTTGGATTATCTTGTTGATCTCATCACGTTACTTTAAATGAATATTGTTGGGTTTAATGATGTTACTTAATTGGGATTGAGAATGCTGTCAACCATTCTCAATGTTCAACAACCACCATGATAGTTAAATAAAATTTATTCCTTTGCAGTAGGGAAAAATTGGCTTTACGCAAAAACCTTATAACCATAGAGCTTTTCCATCAGCCAAATATGCATGTAGTGATAGTCTTTATTCATCATTCTCTATGGTGTGAATTTGCCAGTACATTCAATGTACTGACCCTGTGTGGCTGCAACGTCTCATGTTGCAGGATTATCTTACGACGAGTAAGTGATACGTTAGGGTTACGATTTCTACACTCAACTTTGCCGTTGGTGTTGATGGGAATCCACAACCTTGTTACTTCCGCTATTTTGGATTTGAGATAATAGTATTTACGTTACTTTTACATGTGATTTACCTCTGTTATAAATCCTCGAGTACTGTGTGTGTCAGCATACCGATCCAGAGATGACACTTAAGCACAGAGACTTGACCCATTCGGGTCGGGTCGCTACAGAAGCAGCGGTGGGTGGGACTTTGACCGTGCGCAGCCGTTCGTCTGGCAGAGAAGGAGGAGCGGCGGGTAGCCATGGCGACAGAGCGAAGGTGGAGGAGATCAGCGCTAGCAGAGGAGGAGTGGTGGGCGAGATGACGCTAGCAAAGGAGGAGCGCTGGCAGATGAGGAGCGGCGAGCGGCGGGCGACGGGGTCAGAAGGTGTGCAGGCAGTTTCTATTTTTGTTCAGGTGTGGCGTGCGGTTAGTTTGATGATGACGAGCGGTACGGGGATTAGATCGGTTGATTAGTGGCTTGTTGCGTTAAACACAGAGATGTTTTAGACCCTTGGATCGGCTAGATAAACGGTTCTGGTTATTTGGATCTGCCTCTCTCTTCCTTTTATAAGGGTAAAGTAGATAAGTAGATTAATCGATCGTTCTTATTAATGCAATTTATTTTAGGAAACAAATAACGGATTTTCTGAAAACAAATAACGGGTTTTCTAGAAACAAATAAACCTCTCCATCAATCTCTCTTATTAATGTAATTTATTTTAGAAAACAAATAACAGATTTTATGAAAACAAATAATGGATTTTCTAGAAACAAATAACGGCTTTTTTGAAACAAATAAACCTCTACTGTATACTATCTGAAAAACACGTAATGTTCCTTTTCCTGCCAACAGGACCATCTCCTGCCCATGTTTCGTCCATCCTCCCACCAGCACCGAAGCCTTGTGTCGAAACACCCTTGTACGTTAATCTGTCTCACCACCGACCAGTATGGCAAGCTAGAATCACCATAATTAACTTCCCCTTTTCTGCCTGCCATGAATACCACGAATCACAACATAATTAACCCTCCTCTCCTTCGCTACGAAAACACTGGGACACAATCGCCTCCCGATCCACGTCGGCCCATCTCCTCCCACCTCCATTTTGGGCGCTGCCTCTTCCCCTCCCAAGCACAGCCGCTACATCCCTCCATCCAAGTACACCCTCCTTCCATACTATCTCTTTCTCTTGGAGTTGGAGAAACCATTGTTCCGCCTCCGCTCGGCGTGCACCAACTAGCCCCTGTCCCGCCCCCTGCTTGCACAGATGGGAGATGAAAGTAGCACCCACGGATTTGACAGAGATCATCACCTAGGCGGTGGTCGGCGAAGCTGTATGAAGGACATGCTCGGGGCTCCGCGGTGGGTTCGCACTGAAGCACCATCTTGCTCGGTCACAGTTCAAAGCGGCGGCGATGATTGTTTTGAATCATTCGCACGTAGGCAACGCGGGAGCAAGAGCGGTGGCGCGCATCAAGGTACTGCATGTTGATTTTCAAGTAGTGATATAATCTCTATCTCTGAATGTGTTTTCTCTGAAGAACCCAAAACACCCACGCGGGCTTGGTCGTACTCGCCGGAGCCGTCAATCGCCGACCAGACACGGACGAGGGGGCCTTTGCGGCGCTCTCTCAGTCCGTCCCGGATCATGTTATGCTGCAGGTTGTGAACTGCGACACTGCGCAAGAGGCATGGGAGATCATCCGATCTACGTGCATCGAGGAGGAGTAAATTTCAGGAGTTAAGGGACAAGATTGGTGTGTGTGCAGAACAACATATATATCAAGTTTAAGGGCAGTGTTACTGTTAGTATTAACCTTGACGTATCTGCAGTTTCAGTAGGGGTTGTTTGGATAGCTGGAATATAGAGAATCCGTTTTATATAAAATAAAAAAACGGTTTAACAGACTAAAACCATGTTTGGCTCTTCCAAATAATCCACGTATATGTAAATTGGATTCCCATAAACCTGAAATTTCGGGTTTTAGAATTATCCAGCCATTGCTCTGCGCAGCAAGGTTCTACGTCTGTGTGCGTGCTCACGGCCGTAATTTTGTGCGTTCGGCAGTAGGCGGATCGAATTGATCCAGCGCTTGCCTCGGTATACCTAGCTTCTACATGAGTCTGAACGCGGCCGTCCGGCGAGATCGGTGAGCCCAATCTATTGTACTTGCGGACCTCGACGGAATGTGACCAGAGAATGAGAAGATCACCGCCGAGTAGGAATAGTCTGAATCATTGTCGAATAAGGATGTGACAAACACACTTTCCAACCCAAACGTAGTCTTATAGAAACTGATTCGTAACAGAAAAAATAGTAAAACTGGTTTTGCTAAAAATCAGGTAAAAACTCGCTTTTTATAAGGGTTTGTCTAGGTCTCAGTCGACTGAGACTTCGCGAAGTCTCAGTCAAGCAATGTAGTATGCAAGAAGAAAAGAAAACTGAAAAAAAATTGTTTGCACAAATCTCAATGCAAGATCAACAGATTGTAGTATCGACTGAGACTTCGCGAAGTCTCAGTCGACTGATTTTTAGCAAAGCCGTTTTTATAAACCAATGCCTAATATTCGCTACCCAAACAACCCCTTAGTAGTTAAATAAGTTCAGTTGGATGTGTTGTTTTGAATGTCAACCGAATCAGCCAGAAGCGAGCTGCGTTCTTGTTGCGGCCTTGCCTTTTTCTAGCTCAAGTTTGTTAGCTTTTAGACTCGGCACGATTAAGGCTCGTGGGATGGCACGCACAATTGTTGGATCGTGGCGAGCTTTCAGTTTTTCTGTTAGCGACTGGATAAAAGGAAAGAAAGAAAAGACGCACAATTCACGCGCGCAAAAACCTCTCTCTCCGTGGCTGCGTTTCTGCTCTGTTTCTCCTTCACCGTGTGTGTGTTTTGGGTTCTTCAAAGAAATAAATTCAGAGATAGAGAGAGTAGATCACTGCTTCAAGACCAACACTGCCCTCTCCTCTCATCTCCTCCCTCTCTTTCTTTGGAGCGGTGTAGCGACAAGGTGAGCATGTTCGACGACACAGGTGAGCCGTCGGTGCTGGATCCGCACTTCTCCAGGAGAGTGGCTGCTGGATGTGAACAGGAAAGTGGCTCTGGTGGACCAGATTTGCGGAGGCCTAACCTCATCTCTCTCTCTCTCTCTCTC
>NC_041390.1:334258978-334280772 GCF_002162155.2 Triticum dicoccoides | reverse complement strand
TCTCTCTCTCTGGAATATTTGCAACTATAGCAACGACCATCTGCATGCCAAGTGGCTACCTGCATCCTGATTCTTTGTTGTAGCAGCTTGTAAGGATTGCAAGGTCAGTGCCGGGGAGGAGGAGGCGCATAGGGGGTGATCGGAAGCAAAAGAGGTGCTATAGCTGCCAGAGATCAAGAACCACATTAATTAAGCCGATGCGATCAAGGAAGGCACCACCAACCATTGCTACAGGCAAGGGACACATTAATATTTCCTCTGTTCGGAAATACTTATCATCAAAATGAATAAAAGGAGATGTATCTAGATGTATTTTATCTCTAGATACATCATTTTTTGTTCATTTTGATGATAAGTATTTTCAGATGGAGGGAGTACATTATATATAGCTCTTTGTACAGTTTGTAGCTATGAGCTTGATCATTTAGATAGTGTATACTCCCTTCTTTCCGGTTTACAGGGCTCAATTCAAAAATCTCACCAACCAAGATAGATGGTGAGTGGTGGAATAGTTTTTGTAGTTTGAAAAAGCACCCAATTAATGCTCTTGTTTTTCTCAAAATATTATGTTTACTAATGCATTAATTGTAATGCATGCATGCATAAAATATATGCATTGATTAATTTTCTCTTAAGACTTGCATGCAATAATTTAATGCATCTTGAAATCTGAACTTGTGATAAAGAACAACCATATTGAGCCTTATAAAATGAAAAAACTAAAATTTTAAGATAAACCTTATAAACCAAAAAGGAAGGAGTATGATGTCTTGACTCTTCATTTGAATAGAAAACCAGTAAGTACCAATTCATATTTTATGTTTTGCAGTTTAGCTACTGATTCTGTAATAACTCTTGATATATACAAGAAAAAGGAAATCGCTGTAAATAATTAGTTTATGCAGCTAAAAATATTAGTTTATTCAGTTTGTAGGAAATCACTGCAAAGCGTAGAGGTGCAATATGATTTGAGACAATTTATGTATTGATTTATTCCCTTGCAGGTCACATATCACTCATGTTGTGGTGACGACGTCGATGTTCGTCGCCTTTCAAGCGAGTGTAGGAGGATTTCAGGTTGCAAAAAGCATGGCGGTCCAGGTTTGCAACACTATTGGCTGCACACGATGTTCGCCGCCTTTCAAGCTTGAGTGTAGGAGGATTTCAGGTTGCAAAAAGCATGGCAGTCCAGGTTTGCAACACTATTGGCTGCACACTATTTACTCTATTAAATTGTAGATTACTGAAGAAACAAGACGTCTGTTCCAAGATCATAATTACTCATGGCCTCATTTTAATCTTTTTTTTTTGCTGAACATTGGCAAGACATGATGCACCAGCGCACGGGCGCACACAGAGCGATGGTGATAGCTCTTTCTTTCCAAGCCGGACTCCAATATGACACTGCTCCATTGGAAAGTTTGGATTATTTCGAAGACTACTAACTTCAAAAATGGAAACCAAGACATCTTTGATTAGTATATTTGGATTATTTGCGTATCGAAAGTGGCACTACTCTATTGGCAACCACGATTTTTTTGCTTGTAAACCACAAATATCTCTATTTTTAATGGAGTAGTTGGTAATCTTCGATTAAATTTCGTCCCATCTTCTCTGGTTTATTTTCGTCCTGAAAAAACCTACGAAAAAACCTTTAAAAAACCAGGACTTGCACGCACGAGCAAGACTGCCCTCGAGGGGAGGCCTCCACATCCCTTCACCGCCAGATCCCTCCTCCCATCGCATGCCCTCCTCGCGATCCTCCCAACGTCCTCGCGCCGCTGCCCTCTTCTTCTCTGCGACTCCTCTGTGCCCCACGCCCTGACCGACGCCGGCGAGTCCTCGGCACTCCGCGCGCGCCTCGCATCCAACGCCGGGGAGGATCGCGTGATTCTGCCTGCGCCGTCGCCTCCGACGCTGGCCTCTCCTTCACCACCGCCCCTGCCGGCAAGGTCCCCCTCGTCATGGCCTTCCTCGCCTGGGTGTACGTCGCCAGCCGGTACGCTCACGCCCTCCCTCCCTCCCTCCCTCTCCTTCCCAGATCTCTCCTCTGCTCAACACCTCTGATCTCCCATTGATTCATCTGCAGGCCATATGGCAGGACACGCAGACCCGGGCGATCCTCTCCGGCCTCCTTGAGAAGAGCACCGGCAATGTGTGAATCTCTCAACCCCCTTTCTCCACCCACCTCTCATTTTTTCTCAATTTTATTCCTGATGGAGGCGCTTAATCGCAGCTCCCCAAAGAGATCTCAGTGGACGACAAGCTGAGGGACCTCGGATGCACGTAATTTTTCGGTTCTCCACCGAAGTATTGAAGGCATTATGACAACATGTGTACCAACTTGTTGATTAAAAATGATTGCCTTTCAAAGTTTCAATGAACTTCTCACTGGACATTTTGACGCATTCGCTTGAATCTGCATGTTGCATCATTTGTGCACAATGAAAAACTGTATGAACCTGCATTGGATGGTGTATCTGTAGGAAGGTTATCCTTTCTTCAAGGACTGGAAGTTTCCTGGTAAGTGTTCCTTTTCTGAAAAACTCTGTGTTTGTCCACTGTAATATTTTGTTTACATCAGGTTTCTCTTTCCTTTTGTGGGCGTAATGTCGAGACAATAATATTCAGAAAGTTGTTGTTTCAGGGAAACTGCTAACTCCATATGCCAGACCCATATCATTGTTCAGCATGCATAGTGTTCCTATGTCATTCCTATGATGTATTTGTTTCCTTTTATATCATAATAGTCTTCATTTTGGCCATGTACCTTCAAACTGAACCAAAAATGGTTTGTCTGATGACATGTTTGAGGAGATTCTTGATATGAAACAGTAGATATGAGGGTGACCGTTTTTTTTGCAAGTTTTGCCTGTGGAATCTTTTTGTAGTTGATAAGAAATGGGCTGGACTTACTTCCATCTGCAATATTTTTCGTAAAGTGATTCAAGGTATGTTCGATTGCTTACTTAGGATGGTTACTGAACCTCTTTGGGAACCAAGAAAGACATTCTGTATGTACAAATAACATAGGCCTAAAGTTCTTTTTACATTGAAAATCTATATATGAAATTTTCTATAACAATCGAAAATTCATTCATTGACTTTGTGAGATGTCACACAACACCATGCTCCAAATTGTTGTCTATTTGATCCTTGTGGCAGAATCATAGACTCGTGCATAATTGCATATATACTGTGACTGGGCACCGGTATATTTGCAATATTCTAAAAGGTAGTTTGTTATGATTCTTTACCAAAACTTTTCTTCTATAGTTTATATGCATGCAGAGGATCTTCAAATGGTTTCATCATTTATCTAGGCTATGCAAGGTTGCATAATCATGGATGGTCATTGTTAGGTAATCCAAACAATACCTAGTTTAGTTTTGATGGATATACTACGAAGTGGTCACGTAATGATAGTTGTGCTGAGTCAGATAGGTGTGCTCTTGGTTACAGTTCAAAATTTGACCACATGGCCATATATGTCTACCAATTCGTTATTATGATTCATCGTTGCTTTTTTACCTTTGGAAAAGACTCCTTGCTCATTCAGTGAAAAATCTGATGACAACTCAATTATGATATCCAGATTGGCTTGATTCTAGATTTGGGGCACGGAATGATGGTCATGGGAATACCCAAATGTATATATGTATATAATTACCTACACCTACATGTTTATTTCCCTGTTGTGGTTAGTCTTTGGATTTCTAGACACTCTTATTTTTTCTCCTGGGCACCATACTAAAAAAAAAGACACATCCGTGACATTTTGGGCCGAACGAAAAAAAATTCTATCATACTTACGACAATAATTATGACAAAACACGGTATCATCATAGATGTGGTGGGGTCCTACTTCTATGACAAAAAATCATGACAGAAAATGGGCTTTTCGTCCTGGGCGGGCCGGAGACGCAGCTGCATGACATTCTTTGGGCCGTCCATGACGGAGAAAACCGTGGTAGAAGCAAGGGCGCGGAAAATATCGGGGAGTCCCCGGTTACGGTGGGTGGTCGGGTGCCGAGCGATGCGCGTTTCTCTCGTACGTACACGCGTGTGTGCTGGGCGTTGCGCTCTAACTGAACCCGAGCAATTGCACTGCAGGTTACGTGTTGCTGAATCCGAGCGATCGATCGATGACTGTTAACTGAACCCGATCGAGCGATTCCTTCACTACTGCTGCTAACTGAAGCCGATCGATACTGCATGTGGATGAACAGTGAGTGTTGGGGGGTGGATGAACAGTTCCCGGT
Organism: Triticum dicoccoides; assembly: GCF_002162155.2. Classification (NCBI taxonomy): domain Eukaryota; kingdom Viridiplantae; phylum Streptophyta; class Magnoliopsida; order Poales; family Poaceae; genus Triticum; species Triticum dicoccoides. Next base: position 334,276,510 of record NC_041390.1, on the reverse strand, counting down.
GGGGATGGATGAACAGGACCCCGTGGTGTTGCCTCTGGATGAACAGTACCCCGATCGATTGAGCCGGTTGGGGCTGGATGAACAGGACCCCGTGGAGGACAGGATGAACAGGACCACCCCGTGGAGGGCAGGATAAACAGTAGATGGTGGAGGGCAGGATGAACAGTAGCCTATGGAGGGGTGGTTGAATAGGAGCCCGTGGAGAGGCCTGGTTGAACAGTAGCCGGTGGAGTAGCACGCGGTGGAGGCTGGATGAACAGGAGCCCGTGGATGAAGAGTCACAGGTGGAGGCTAGAGGAGGTCGACGGTGGATGAACAGTAGCCCGTGGAGACTGGAGGGGGTCGACGGTGGAGATGAACAGTATCCCATAGAGTCCCATTTTGCGGTACGCCACACCCCTCCCAATGAACAGGACCCCCGTTTTGACCGTAGCGCTCCAACACAAGTTCGTTTCCTCCGCTTTGTGGTACGCCAGACCCCTCCCGATCAACAGGACCCCCGTTTCGACCGTAGGAGGTCCGTTTCCTCCATTTTGCGGTACACCAGACCCCTCTCGATGAACAGGATCCCGTTTTGAATGTGGGCGGTCGAACACAAGGCCGTTTCCTCCGTTCTGCGGTACGCCAGGCCTCGTTTCCATCGGCTATACCGTCCAAGCCCTCCCGATGAACACGACGACGCATTCCGTTCCGACCTAGCCGGTTGGCTCCCCATGAACACGACGATGACGCTGTTTCTCCATTCCGACCCAGCCATGTACACGAGCCCTGGTCGTACGTACGCGTGAGTAGGCGTTCGAGACCCCGCCCGTATGTACATACATGGCCATATTTACTTTTTTGCACCGTGGCTGCTGTACGTACGTGTAGATGCTACGTGCGTACCTCTACATCGACCAGTATGTACATACACGTTCGCGACCAGAATGACAACGCTACGTACGCTTCGACCAGGTGGGGCCCGACTGTCAGGCACTTCCTTGCGTGCAAAGATGTAGCTGATGGGTCCTAACAGTCGGGGGGCAAATCGTTTTTTTTGCCCGGACGCACTTCCTTGCGTGCGAAGATGTAGCTGGTGGGTCCCAGCAGTCAGGGGGAACATTTTTCGTGAAATACGGTGGCCCGTCTGGTGGGTCCCTGCTGTCAGGTGGAGGAATAATTATTTTGCGTGTAATAAGGAGGCACTTCCTTGCTGCGGCCGTGGACCCAGCTGTCAGCCTCTCCACGTACAGTCCACGTTTGATGGAAGTCGTTCCTTAACCACGTTGACCACGCCGCGCCGAGAGCACCAGGGCAATGGATGACAGCGAGGCCTAGGAAGGGGACGACATAGAGACGGGGAAGATGTGACAGTGGATGCCCACGCGTAGAGGAGTACGAGGGTTCACTAGTTCGCTGCGGTGTGAGGCTGCCATCACCGCAGAATAATAGGGGGTGTGGGTGAGTAGAGGGATGGCCTGGCCAGCGGTGGGAATAGTAGGGGGTTGTGAGGCCTCCGCGGCAGCACAATCGGCCATGGGAGGCAGGAGCATGCGGCACGACCGACGCTGCTTTGGGCGGCTGGAGCAACAAGACCAGAGGTTGAAGAAGCACTACGACCGTTGGATTGGCATCGTATGGTCACTGGAGCTAGAATCGTTCATATTGACTAAGTTGACAAAGCACTTCGTCCCCGTCAACTTAGTAGGCCCACAAGTCAGCCTCCCATCAAGGTGGGTCCCAACTAGCAGGGGGAATATTTATTTTTTTGTGCGTAATAAGGAGGCACTTCCTTGCGTGTGAAGACATAGCTGGTGGGTCCGACCTGTCAGCGCTGGGAACGTTTTTTTCGAGAAATACAGAGGCCCTTCCGGTGGGTCCTAGCTGTCAGGTGGAGGAATCATTATTTTGCGCGTAATAAGGAGGCATTTCCTTACGTGCGGCCGTGGACCCAGCTGTCAGCCTCTCCACCCACAGTCTACTTTCGATGGTGTCGTTCGTTGACCACGTTGACCACTCCACGCCGAGCGCATCCAAGATGGTGGACGACGGCGAGGCCCCGGACAGCAACGAGCCGGAGATGGGAAGACGCGGGAGTAGAGTCGCAGACGAAGAGGTGTACGAGGGTTAACTGGTTCTGATGCGGTGTGGTTTGGTAGTCGGTGAAGAAGAATAGGAGGTGTGGAGGAGTGGAAGGATGGCATGGCCAATGATGGAGTAGCGCTTCACAGAGAAGCGTGCTAAGTAGAGCTGCTAGCATCAGGAGGCGGGAGCAGGTGGTCCCAGAGGCGCTGAAGAAAGAAGACGAGAGATTGAAAATGGATGTCGGTCGTTGGATGTAAATCCAACGGCTAACGACGTCAAAATCATTTGTTGACTAAGTTGACAACGACTTGCATTGGCTTCGGCTTATTGGCCTACATTTCAGCCTCAAAAAGTGTGGCATGTATTCAACTCATTTTTTAGAATTTACAGTCTTTTTTTGTGAGGTAGAATTTACAGTTTATTTGATCTTTTTTTAATTGCAGTCCATTAGCTGGGCTGGGTGAACAAATAATGTAGCGTCCATGTGGCCCATTTATGTTTTTCTAAAAAGAATATAGGCCACTTGCACTTTCTCAAAATACACGATTTTACTGGGCTGATTCTAATTATAATGTTGGGCTGGGCGCAACAATGTTATCAAGAAATAAACAGGAGCTGAGCATTTTGTTATGTGTGTGTATATATATATATATTTAAATAATAAGCGATTTACTATTACATTGTTCCTTGAATCTTACCAAGCTTTTGTACACAATCACTAGGATTTTCGTTGCCAAAAAAATTTCAGGATTTTATTGTTAAGAAATTATTTTTATAAGTTAACAAGATGTGGGATATTGTTTTCTTACATATATAAGTATCTGTTAAATATATGATAACAATAAAAATAATATATAATAACATATAAAATAATTTAAATATATATAATATAGTTAGAAGGGAAACATAAGTTGGACTAGACGTTCCTATTCTTATATAGAAAAATAGAACAGACCTCTGCGTTTTCTTCAAAAAAAATATAAATTAGGCTACCAATGTTTCAGGAAAAATAAAACCTCGGATGAGAGGTCCATAGGCCGGTCGATACATGACGGCCCTTAATAAAATAAAAACAGCCTTATGGACCTCCCATCCGAGGTCGTGGGCTGCGCATGTTAAAAAAGAAAGCCTAGACGGGGCAGCCCAAAACCCAGCTGATACTTGCTGCCCCAGCGATAATAAATGATACCTGCTAGCTCCCTGGCTTCATTGTGAATTTATCTTCTATAGTAATTACGTTGAAGCACCTAAAATGTAATTATATTGACAAACCCGTGGGCCCCAACGTCAGTATAGCATTGGGAAGAAGTATTTTTTCGATGAGGCACTTGCTTGCGTACGACCATAGACCTGGTGGGTCCCAACTGTCCGCCACTCCACGTACAGTCCTCTCCATATTCCTCTCGTTTGTTCAGCATATTCACAATGGCAGACAGCGGCGTCGCGACGAGCGCACAAAGACGCAGGAGGATATCCGACAACCTGAGGAAGTGCCTTATTACTAACGAAACAACTGAACTAGCCTAGTGGCCGAGTGACACTACCGTTCCGCCCGGGTTCGATTCCACCTGTGCAAAGAAAATATCTTCAAATTTTTTGCCTCTGCCTTTATTGACATGTGGGTCCCAATTGTCATCTACGCACACCACGTCCTACACTTGCCAAAACTTCGTCCCTCGTTTTTTATGTTTTTCGCACACTCGACATTGTGTGGGCATTTTAAAAATAGGATATCTTTTTGACTGTGCATCATATGAAGATGTGCTATGCATGAATGTTGATCAGCATGATGTTAACTGGCTGGTAGTTCCAGTTTCGACCATGAATAAAACTTCCAGCATGATGTTAACACTGTTTGAAAAGGCCGTGTTAATATAAATGCTCTGCCTCTGAAAGTTGCAGTTTCTTATCTGAAACTGAACTTGGAGTTTCTTATCTGAAACTGAAACTTGCAGTTTCTTCTCTGAGAATCACATTGTCTGCACTTTTATACTCCTATGAAACTACATTTTTAAGTGCTGAAAATATATCTCTAGAATTCATAAAATACTTCATATGCTCAATACTGTAAATCTGAAATTCAAAAGACATTCATATCTGAAAGTACTCTCAAAATACACAACACAAAACACAATTCACAACCTGCAAATACTAACAACCCTAAGCTCCTCATGACAATTCACAACTTGCCCGACTATTCCTCGGCGGCAGACAGTCGCCCTGTGAGACGATGTGAACGACAAGGGAGAGGGTGGAGGGGAAGTGTCGTCAGGCCAACTGTTTTTCTCCTCTTGCAGTTGGGTTTGGTCGACGAAGACTCCACCGGCTCGCTCTGGCATGTCACCCTCACAGACGGCACCCTGTAGATGCTCGATCCTTCAATCTCTGGTGGATGCTCCATCTGGGATCGATACTCCCACCACCGCTCCCTCACGATCGGATTCGGTGAATCTGTTTGCTCCATGGCCCAGACAGCTCTATGTACTCCCGCGCGACTCCCTCCGAGAGTATCGCCGCCTTTTCGCTCTGTTGCAGATATTTGGCCATGGATGTCGCCATCGCCGCTAGTTGGTCCTTGTTGTCAAACCAAGACTGTATCTCCAACATCCTAGCTAGCTTCATAGGGTCGTCGTCTGCGATCCTCATGTATCGGTTGTACTCCTCCATCGATCTACTTCTCCACAACACCTTCACTCGCCGGCGGTGGTTTTTGAATGGAAGAGGATAGGAGCAGCGCTGGTTTTGGTTTAGAACGGGAGAGGAGTCACGTTGGTTTTGAATTGGAACAGAAGAGGAGGGGCGGTGGTTTTGAAATGGAAGAGGAGAGGAGTGGCGCTGGATTTAGATTGGAACAGGAGAGGAGCGGCGGTGGTTTAAGAGGACAAGAGCGGAAGAGCGGCGCTGGTCTTGGAAGTATTTTTTTGTTTTGCGTATTTTGGGTCAAAGTTTGACCACGTACTGTATTTGACAAGCAAAATCTGAATGCATGTCACCAAAAATTGTATCATTTGGTTCGTATCTGAATGTACTTTCAAATTATATTATTTTTGCAACATATAACATATATTTTATTTGCGAAAATCATGGTCAATTATGACCCAGAATAAAAGGGGGACTAGTTAATGTGGGGCCGCTTTGTTAATTGAAGGGTAAATTGATTTTGATTTTGATCCAGTCACAGCGCGCCGGCCCTCTCGACCAATCCTAAATCGCTGCCGCATGCTCCTCTCTCTCTTCTCCATTGCAAAACCACCTCCTCTCCTCTCCATCATATCCATTCCAAAACCACCATCTCGCATCTCCCTCTTCTCCATTGCAAAACCACCTCCTCTCTCCTCGGACGAGGATCCCCTGACGTAGCCCATCCTGCCATTGAGACACTGACACCTGGGTCCCACCAAGCGTGGGGCCCACCTGTCAGCGACCAAAAGGAAGGGGAACCTCTCCTCTCCATCATCTCCATTCCAAAACCACTGGCTCGCCTCTCCCTCTTCTCTATTGCAAGACTACCGTCTCTGCTCCCATCTTCCAAAGCTAGCACCGAACCACTCAGAAGGACATCTATGGAGGGGATGCAGCAGCGAATCTGGCAGATCGCCGGCGGCGACCAGGCAAAGTTAGCCAGGTTGAAGGAGATCCTTACTTGGTTTGACAACGAGTGGGAGATTTCGAGGACGGTGAGGGCCATGTGGCAATGTATGCTAAAGAGCGAGACGACGATGATGAGGGCGGTGATGTACCCCTTGGCGGCAGTCATGCCGCAGTCCTTTGAGTTCATCGAGTATCTCCTCTGGGCGATGGAGTAGACAGATTCGCCCGAGGCGAAAGTCAGGCGGAGGTGGTGGGCGTACAGGTCGAAGGTCGAGCACCCAGAGGATAACGAATCGGTCGAGTACGGTGTGCCGTTCATGAGGGTGCAGAGCCAGCCGGAGCCACAGGAGTATTCGTTCTCCCACCGCAAGAGGAGGCCGGATGGCGCGACGTCGCTTCCCCGCCGTTCTCCACGGTTCCCTCGACGCTCGCCTCATTTCAACGACGTCGGTAGGGTTTAAGGTAAGCTTCGCACTAACCTAATCTTCCATCTGCTCATGCTTACAATCAGTATGACAACTAATAAAAATCATGCTTACAATCAGTCTCCGAGTACTACGCCAATCACCCTAAAATAGCTCTGGACCTTTGGGTCAAAGTTGTGACACTGTGTACAAATAAAGAAAAATAGATTGGTGCTTCTTTCAGAAAAGAGTACACCCCTAGAAAACTGCCAATATAAGCTACTAGTACTTTTTAAAGTCTAAGCTACTAGTATTTGGTTAGAGGATTTGCTGCCGAGAAAGATCCGTCCAAAGTGAGCGCCACACATCCCACTGATGGTGGTGGATGCCAATGCTTAGATAGAGCAGGGTTGGTGTCGGTAATTTTTACTTGGCACCTCGCACTCTGCATATATGCCGGTTCCATCCGTACATTTGTGCAGTTCCACCAAAATGCAGCTGAATAACCCTGTTTGCACAGATAATGAAAAGGCGTGATTAGATTATAGTGGCACTAGTTGATGAAACATACACTAATAAACAGAAGAAAATATTACATCATACTGGAAATCGACCCAAGTCTCCCCGATACACCTTCTGCCAGTGATGAACATCAATGTACAGCGGTAGTACAAGGAGGGGCCTTGAGACATTCAAATCTCTAATTTTGTGCAGATCAACTAAAATTAAGCACCCCAGTTTGTAGAAACGCTTAAACATTAACAATGGGACTAGTTGATGAAACATACATTAACAAAGAGGAGCACTTTCTTTATCTACATTGGAAATGAAATGATAGAGAAGACACTCGCTCTATTTTAACTGTGTTATTACTTCATTTTATCAGTGACACTAGGGTCGAGCAGGTGGCAAACGAGGTGTACCGTGTGTCACAAGGATGAAGGCCGGGGGTGCTTAGACTGGGATGCTGAAGCTAGCTCTTTCAGTCCATATCTTCCCCCTGATGTTTCTGTGGTAGCATTTGGGTTGTAATCCATACTTGGTCGAGCTGGTGCTGCGTCCCCCTACCTGCCTAGCTTATGTGTCGAACTTGTCTCCTTCTAGTACTCAGTTTGTTCTAGTAGTAGTTGCATAACTGCCCGTTTACACTGAGATGTTGTCGGATAATGGTTCTCTATGGTTGGGTTTCTTTAATGAAATCGGAGGGAACCCCCTCTTTCGATATATAAAAAAATAGTGGCACTAGCGGTGCCAAAACATTGCCTCAAATTAATAGTGCCACTAGATTAAGGTGCAAAATAATAACATTAATGCTTTATCATGGTAGTGCCAAAACAGTAGCACAAGAGCAGGATCAACATGCAGGATCTTTGGCAAACGGTCAGACCAAAAAGGGACATACCTCGTGATGGGGACCATATCTGCAGTCAACGCCATCGTAGAAGGGATGACACCAGTCACCAACATGGATGATTCAATTCATGGGACCTTTTGGTGCAGTTCACCTAAAATGAAGCAATGTCCCATGAGCTAGCAGCTTCTTATTATTATTATTTTAAGAAAAGGGCTCCAGCTCCAGTTCCATTTCCATCAGCAAACGAAACCCATAGAGCTTCTTCATTAGTTGCAATAAAATTGAGCAACATCAAGGTTGGTCGTGAAGCTCCTGGAGAGTAGGCGGACTAGGACAGTTGCATCTCTAATGAAAAGAAGCAACTTATCTTAATGGGAAATTTAGCAGGACATGAAAAAAAGTGCCATTGATTCATATTAGTGGAGGCATTACATTGAAAACAACATTGGTTTAACGTGTCCTTAATTTTAATAGTGCGACTGCTACATTTTACCAGTGGCATTACATAAGAGCGGTTCGGGGCAACAAACATCAGAAGAGGATATCTGGGTTGGTCCCATTTTTGTTCAGTATATAGCCACCTTATAATGTGTGAGGCTAGCAAATCTAGTGCTGGACTTACTCTGTTGACTTGTCCCCCAGTCCCCACTTCCTTTCCTTTTTCAACCAATAGATCGGGTTTATATTGAGTTTGTACTGTGTTCCCTTTATTTCCCTATTAGACCTAGAGACTAGTTGGATAGCCGGTCTCTGCTATTTTTCGCCCCCATTATTTCCTCTTTCGACCAAGTGCTAGATTCAGGTAACAAATCTTCCCCCACCCCCCATCCCCTTTCTTCCTTGTTTGAACCAAGTACTACTACTAGATTCGAGTGCATGAACTAGTTTTACCTCTTAACAGTAAAAAATTAGGTGGTTTCCGAACAGCCGATCGATCCTATCTACACGCGGGGGGCTGAGAAATAGTAAAAGATACAAATGCAGCGACGTCAGGAGCTCGGGAAGTAGAGCAAGGTCGGGTTCGAAGGAAGTTATACCTAAGGGTCGCCAGGATGTCGCTAGGTGGGCGGCGGGAGGCCGGATCTGCCCGCACTACAGCAGCAAGGAAGAAGGGGTGGGAGGCCCTCCCTTGCCAGCGACGCTTGGGAGAGAACGGCAAGGCATGTTGATCGGGACGCGCCGGCAGTGGGTAAGAGCCGTCGCCGAGGACGACCGCGTGAACGTTGCACCTTCTCACCTTCCCCGGCGGAGAGGATCCGGCTGGATCTGTGACCGGCGGTGAGTAGAGAGAGAGTGTGTGCGGCCACCACTGTCGTGTTTAGATCTGGAGAGGACGAGACAGTGTGAAGAGAGCAACACTAGCAAGCAAGCGTGGAGGCTCCTGCCTATATAGTGGAGTACTAGTTTTCTTTTGTCTACCGGCCGGAGCCGGCTTGACCTCGGTAATGACTGTCGAGAAGTCTTCATGCACGTGCCCCGGAGGCTCAGTTGTCGTCATTTTGATATGAAGCACCGGATTATAACATATAACATGAAAAAATGCCACATGACAAGAAATCATAACCTCACTGCCCAAAGGAGACAAGATGAATCCTGACGGACAAACTAGACGAGGATCAAAGCCCAAATTAAAGATAAACTCATAGAAAAGGGGTCCATCGATAGATGTCCTAATTAACATAGCCGGCTTGACCTAGATGGCAACCGAGTAGTCTTCGTGCATGTTCCCCCAATGACTAGCCCAACTCAGTTGTCGCTGTTTAACTCTCGCAGTGATCCGAAGCACATGACACCTAATTTTGCGAGATGACAAGAAACTTTTTTTTAGATTTCTCACGAGAACTACAGCCCTGTACAACACAACCTGCACGATATGTAGACGATAGCCAATCCAGGCGTGTCTGCTGGAGTCTGGTCACATGCATGGAAGAACTCATCTTCCGTGTCTTGCAGGGATCGTCCAGGTACCAACGTATGTACTACTTCTATTAACTCACCCGACTTGCGGGGCCGGGGATGTTCCTATGGTCGGTTCTCAATTGCAGTCCCACATGTGTGTGCAAATGCAATATGACGCGTGTTCCATTCAGAGAGCGGCGTGCCAGACCGACCGACCGTCTGGGGTGCGACGCGAACGCGACGGGTGTGCTGTATACTCCGTACATGTGTACCGCCGTTTTCTTGAGGCTTTGCTCCATGGCGCAATCCATGGATACAAAATTAGTATACTGAACTATTTAAAAGTTGAGGACGGGGATTTTCTCGCGCGGTAGGCGGGGCAGTTCCGCCTAGTCGGTTCGACAGAGACGCGAGAAGATGAGGGAGTAGGCTGCTGCAAACGTAGGGCTGTGTGATTTGACAGTGAGTTACTGCTGGATAGGTGGGGCCCGATGATTTGACTTTCCATTATCATTTAACTGTGGTGCTACGACCGGCTTGAGTCTCCCGATTCCTGACCACCTCCATACAGGTGCCTCTCCCAATGCTCCACCATGTAGAGGCTGGCTCTTGCTTGAGAGCCCACTCCTCCACTTTTTCCTTGCCTCTTTCCCCCAGATATGCAAAAATGCCATGTAAAGCAGGCTTATAGCCCACTATTGTACTTGATCCTCAAGTGCTAAGCCTGCCACATAGGCATAAAGTCTGATGTGGCAAGTTAATTAAGAAGAGACAGACTAGTTTGGTGATCCCAGGAAGAAACGGTGATAAGCGCATGTACCTAGATGAAGTAAACTTAGCAACAAAAAACTAAGCACCTATGCATTGGGGACTTGAGTTGCTAAGCCATTTAATGCCCATAGCACCTCATCTAAGCACCGTTTCATTGGAAGAGCTCACTCCTTGGCAAATGCAATGAATACTACGAAGAAAGAGATAGAGAGTAGTAAACAAAAAAATACTCTTATAGCCAACCTTATAGCTAACCTTGTTGTATGAGTGACTAAGTGATGACTATGTATGACATGCCAACATCAGATAGCCTAACGCACCGTGTTAAATCTCCAAGGGCGCGGCCGCGCGAGCGAGGTGACGGTCGTGGTAGGCGCGGCCATGATACGGGCTGCTGGCAGCCCTTGGATCTAAGATCGAACGGTCGCATGCTAAGTGGCTAAAAATTTGCAGAATAACCCTCCAGGATAGGATATTCACCCATAGGTCTAGAATCATGCCATGCAACCATTCGATCTCAGATCCAAGGGCTCTCGGAAGCCCATATCATGGGAGAATGGAAAGCTTCGTATCACTTGTAATTTTCCGGACGCTTGACATGACATCGAAAGCCATTTAATTGGGCGTCGAGTAGACATGACATCTAATTAGGCCCACATAGTACTGTGCATGAATCCATTTATCCACCAGGCAAGCCACTACCCTGCCATTTGCACGCCCCCCCACTCGACATTTTTACAATCGATAAACCGCTCCTAGTCGTCCCATCCTTTCACATTACGACAGTTCTTCCACTAATCCTAACCCTCCTCCCAAATCCATGGCGTCCCAAATCTCCATGATCGACGATGAGTACAAGGTTAGAACCATCGCCAGTGATGAGTTCGACGTCATCTACACCCATTCTTCTGCAACGGTGAAAGAATGCCTTGCTCGCTTCAAACGCATGTTCAAAAACTCAAATGATGAGTGTGTCGCTGGGCTAGATGTTAAGTACACCACAGTCCTGGGAAGCGAGAAGAAACTAAAGGAGGCAGAGAAGAAGAAGCCTGCTGTGATCTAGGTTTGCGTGCATGACTTATGCTAGGTCTACCACATATGCCATGCCGACATTGAGTGCGAGGAATTTAAGAAGTTCCTCAAGGGCGGCCGAGTCAAATTCGTTACTGTAGACTTTAGGAACGACAAGGAAATCCTGGATCGGATAGGCCTCATTGTAGGCAACCCCTTCGACCTCCAGAAGGAAGGGCTGGTGCCCTCCCTTGATCAGCCTTCAATGCTGACCCTGGCAAGAGCCATGGTTCATCCTTCGTACGGTAAACTAGAGAAACCTCTGTACACATTTCATCGTCATGCATGGCAGTGGAATGTACTAGATATGGACCACATCCACTATGTTGCAATGGATGGCTAACTTTGTTTCAATATCTACAAGGGTTGGATGAAGAGCAAGAGCCAAGTGTGCGGTTCAAGCAAAGAAGTATCGGCCAAGAGGAAGAGGGACAAGGACGAAGTTGAGGACTTCGAGTAATGTGGCAGTGTCATTGCTCATGGTGGTTCTAATGCAGTGTCTACCAGATTAGTTGCTTAGTTTAATTTCTGGTGTGCTTAGTTTTATTTGAGGGGTGTGTTGTGCTGAGCCCCTAGCAGAACTATGTTATATTTCTTCTCGTTATATTTTGTACATTTCATCTTTTAGTGGGTATAGTACTACCACTCATTTCTTGACATTATATACGTAAAATATATATATATGGCCAACATCATATAGCCAGTAGTTTAATTGTCAAAGAATTTCAGGGTGCTTAGTTTTGTCAAAGAATTCCAGGGTGCTTAGTTTTATTTGAGGGGTGTGTTGTGCTGGACACCATTAACTTATCATTGTGAGAATCAGCTTATTTTTGTCATGTAACACGGTCAACGGGGTTTGACGTGAAAATAACAATGTCTAATGGCATTTCTGAGAAAACATCTAACTTAACGATGTCATTTTTTAGATATCCAATTGCATTTTTGAGCATGCATCTCATGGATCGATGGCATTTTTTGAGTAGTTGTAACTTCTAATGGCAAAACTGAGTGGTGATACACAACTAGTGGCATAAATAATAAGAACCCAAGAATTAAATAGGCCTAATTTCTTTATACCTTTATGTGCAAAACAATATACGCTGAATACCGCCAGATTTTCTTTACAGAGGCAACATAGAACTATATGAGTGCCCTGTTAAATTTTGGAATTATTCCAGGTTCGTTTGGCCTTTTTTATACATTAATTGAGTTTCTGGTCATTTAATGTGCATAATTCAAATTTGAACTACAAGCACATGCTCCCGTGCACCAAAGTTGACTGAAAAATCACATGTGTGTCCTCGGGTGAATTTCTAGGTCCCATGCAAGAAATGGGAATGAAATTCAAACATCTGGGCATCGTGGTTCGACCGAGAACATTGAGAAGCTTGGTTTTAAAATTCTTGTAAATCCAAAACACGCCTGAAAATCATGAAACTTGGCATGGTGTCTGTCATGTCATGGTACTACCATGCTGTGGTAAAAAATGCAGAATAGGAACAAGTTTCGGTATAAGTTTCTTGCAAACCGGAGCTTCTCTCAAGAAGGCTCATGGTTCTGAGAGGGAACGTGTCACCTTTGTGTGCATAATTCAAATTTTAAATACAAGCACATGCTCCAGTGCACCAAAGCAGGTTGAAAAATCACATGTGTGTCCTCGGGTAAATTTCTACGTCCCATGACAGAAATGGGAATGAAATTCAAACATCTGGGCGTCATGGCTCGGCTGGAAACATTGAGAAACTTGGTTTTTTAATTCCTGTAAATCCGAAACATGCATGAAAATCATGAAACTTGGCTTGGTGCCATGACATGGCACCAACATGCTATGGTAATTTTGTTGTCCAATTTGCGAAGGCGCACACATTAACAATCAACAAAGTCATTTTGGAACAAGTGTTGTCACGTTACAATCGGAAACACAAGTATTATTGAAACCGTGGGCATTCTATTTACCATTTACATGCCGCCACGCGTCCCCTTAGCTATTTGAGTACGGGAGGCATGCGATCAGACCCCTACACATGCTTATCAGGAGGAGAGCCCTTTGACCTCCATCTGCCGTCCACCTCTCTCCCAAGGTACCATTAATGGCGCCCGAGCCTCTGTTTAATGGTGTGGCAATGTCTCACTCGACTGAGATTTAAGAGAGAAAAAGGAAAATCTGAAAAGAAAATTTTGCACGGATCTTGATGTAAGATTCGACGGACCTATATAGCATCTACTGCGACTTATAGCAAGACTGATGAATATATATATATAAGGACGACGAGAGTGGATAATAATTGTCTTACATAATAGGAAGATAATTAAAAAAGCCACATGTGGCTATGCCCGAAATACACAAGGGCAAAGAAGAAGGAAGACGCATACAACGATCTGGCTCGCTGATCTCTACTTTCTTTATGCGCTGCAGGTCGCGGAGACTAGTTCTCGCGGTGGGCGATGATCTCTTTCATCAGTTTCATGTCCTTATTACGCTGCTTGGCAGCATCCATGGATTCCTCCACCAGCCTGTTGTGCTCGATGCGGAGCATGGCATTCTCGTCCATAAGTTTCTTGATGATGACGCCCGTCCTCTACAACACGGCAGCGGTCTCCTCCTCCTGCTTCGCCCTTCCGGCGATCTTCGCCCTCAGCAGGTCACGCTCGCCCCGGAGCTTCACATTGCCCTCCCCGAGTTTCTGGATGATGCCGGTAGCCTCATCCTGCATCCTCACCCAGCCAGAGATCTGATCCATCTGGCTATGGACTATCGCATGCATGCGCCTGTAAGAGTCCTCGCCTGCCCGTGAGAAATTTTCCCAGGCCGCCGCGGCACGGCGGGACCTCCCTGCTGCTTCGGCGGCATGGCGAGACATCTCTGCTGCTTCCGTGGCGTGGCCGGACCATTTTGCTACATCGACGGTGCGGCGGGACCCCCGTGCTACTTCGGCGGCTTAGCGGGGCCTATGTGCTGCTACTGCTGTGCGGCTGGACATGTCGGTTGCTTTCGCGGCGAGGCGGGACATCTCTCGTGCTTCCTCTTCCATGCTCACCTCTCCCTGGTGGAAATCTCTCGACCCAGAACTCACACTGGCTATGGCTTGATTGTTTCTTGTGGATGAGGAGTTGAGGAGGAATGTGCAGTCATTTTTGGTTAGGTAGTTCCCCTTTTATAATCTAAGTACTAGCACTAGTACTAAAACCTGCATAGTGGGAACGCGTTCAGTTTTGGTATGTACTGGTAGGTGTGAGCAGGCTTGCACTTAATTGTAGACTAGTACTTTCGAATGTGATGGGAACAAGGTAAAGATTAATTGCTGGTTTTTGGTTTCGAGGCCTGAAACGGCTCCCTATGAGTTTAGTGGAACATAAATTTCAAGTAGACTGCACTACTCAGATGCGTAAATATTATGTTACTGTCAAAAATTGGCACAAATACGAAGGAGACCAATGGAAGTACTACTAGCAACCCATGATTTAACTACTCGCATGCACGCAATGGAGTAGTAATGTCTTTCTTCCGCCCTCACGTCCACTCAAGTTGCATGCGCTGTATTAATTGACCATCAATGAAGTGAAGGACTTTACACGCGTCAAATTATCACATGGGATGGATCTTGGTACAAAATTGTGTCCGCCTGTGTACCCGCATGTGCGTGCGAGGGAATGAGTGCATGCGTGGCGTGCGTGCACATCTTTGCTTCGTGCATGTACCGCCAGTGCGGATCAGGGAGGACGAGTACATTCTTCTGGAACCAGCAGCACGTCATTGTGATTAATCCACACAAGGATGTCGTGACAACGCCTCCACATGTGCCACGTGCCCACGGCCCCCCTAGCTCATGGGACATTTTTCATGTTAGGGGGGCAGGGCCCTTGCTGCCCCTGTCTTGGCCATTGTGCGCGCGTCTGAGAGATGAAGCGGAAGGCATGGATGATGAGAGGGGGGCGTTGGATATATAATTAATGTGGCTGTATTAGCTATATATGTAATCCTATATAGAGAGGTATAGATTGATCGATGTGGACGTGGGAAAGAGGGTGAGACCTCACTAGATATATATATTGATCGGTTTATGTGGAAAACTATGAAAGACCTAGCTATACACACACACACACACACACATAGAGGAACATCGATTGTTGTGCATGCACGTCAGAGATAAAGAACCCGATATGATGGAGAGGGGGATGTGTGTGTGTGTGTGTGTGCCTTCATGGGAGACCGACCTGAAGAAAAAGATTGCATGTGTGCGATGGATAATGCCGACTGGTAGTGTGTGTGCATGCATGCACGAGAGAAAGTTAGTGGTACAATTATAAAGAGAAGACCAACGTGTGGGTGTAAAAGACTAGGTGAGGTCATAATCAATGTAAAGTTGAATTCAAATATTTGAATAAGAGATCATGATGTTTGAAACCCATGCATGCATGAACATAACGGAGATCTGCGCGGTGTGGTTTCGAAACAAGCATGTTGCAATGTATACACATTGAACAAGGTCAGATTGGTTTGAATTTGAGATACCGATGGCAGACATCGTTTGGTCACATTGCATCCATGCATGGACAAACTATTCTAATTGGAGATGATGGGTGGCTTTCGCATCACATATCTATATCTATACCCATATATATATTGTATAGTGTGCAGATACCTTTAACTTTGAAAGATGGTCGTTGGATGAGGCCAATCCGATGGTGCAGAGCTGGCAAATTTGAGCACTACTGGCCGTTGGATATCATCTAGATTCCACCAGATTTTGCCACATGTACAATCTAGAAGACTCTATGGTTGAACTTAAGCATAATGCACAAACCTCAAAACACAAGCACTTCGTCTTTGTTCTAGAATCTTTCGTATCATAATTGCCCAAATGTTTTTCTACATGATTTGTTTTTAGTTTATGCCTTACAGTGCACAATTCCATGAATCTTAAAATAGATTAGCTTTCTTATAAAAACTAGATAATTTTGAATGAAATGAACTATAAGAATTAAACGAACATCAACATCATGCATATATGACTCAAATCTTACATGCTATAATGTGGTATTTATTCATAATTTGGTTGCCAAATCTCATGGGTGCAATGCACGCGTACCTTACTAGTCTAAATGGTGTATGTGTGTGTGTTGTGCATGTTAGATACATTGTACGTAGTATATCATACTAGTCTAAATTGTCTTTTTGGGGGTACACGTTAAGCTTGTTCTCCCGAAAATTCAAGCCACACCTTGTTATGCCGAAATTTCAAGCTAGCGTCTCTGCCTATCGTGCTGCGAAACTCCCACCTCTTCAACCCGCGCCTTGTTAGCCCGAAATATTTAAGATATATCTTTGTCTCTCTGTGCTCCGACAACTCGCTCCATCTCAAAATTACAACGCGCGTGAAAACTCCCACCTCCTGTGAAATCCCGACACATGAAATGCCCATGATACCCTTGAACCGAAAGAACCGCCTCAAATCGGTGGGGGTACTTCCGTAACTGACCCCACATTTCGGACAAGCACGTCCCTAAGCCATGGTTCCCGACTCCCATCCCATCGACCCACCCATTCATACACGAGGCCGGCAAAACCCACGAAGCCCCACACCCTCCTCCGTCCGCCACCCAGTCGGAGCCTCTTCCCCGACGACATCCTCCACAGCAACACCTCGACGTCCCTCATCCATCGTACCGGATGAGGATCCGTCGTCGATCTGGTTGTCCCGCTGGTTCAGCCACCCCGTCCTCCACCTCCAAGGAGCTTCCCCAACGTTCCCCTCATCTTTTATGCCACCTCCATTCCCACACTGCCGTCTTCACCTGCACCACCGGAAGAGCACCATCATCACCGTTTCCTCGGATGAAGCTGCAGCCTAATCGGCGCCACCAAAGAGGTTGTACACTAATCGCCGCATTTTTCTTCTTGATTCGATCTCACGGTGCTGCCGGCGCTCGGTCCCGAGCCGACACGGCGTGGCTCCATCCACGTCGGCGTTGCCGGCGACTTCCTCCACGGCGTCGCTCCCTCGGCGGCGACGTCCACATCAGTAGGAGATGCTGTTGCTTTAGCTCTCGCTCGCGCTGCTGTTGTGCTCTTGCTCTCGGTCCCCTGCCTGGTCTGCTCTTGCTCTTGCTCGCGCTGCTGCTCTCGATCTTGCTCTTGCAAGCGCTACTGCTCTCCTCTTTCTCTTGCTTACGATGCTACTCCGATTTAGCTACACTTCAGTTGACTGAATCGAATTTTGGGTCAGTCGATTTTCAGGGGGTGGGGGGGCTCGCCCGAGTTAAGGAAGAACCAGCCGCAGCGGGGAGGAGGGCTCGCCGGAGAGGTACCCCACTACCTATCTTATGGTTCAGGGTGGGGGCGGTGGTCATTGGCGATGGTGGCGCGGTGGCGTGGGG
>NC_041390.1:334256730-334258765 GCF_002162155.2 Triticum dicoccoides | reverse complement strand
GGCGCACCTCTGGCCGCGGGCGGCGGGGGGCGGCTGTTTGGCCGATGGTGGCTGGCGGCTCAGGGGGGTGGAGGTTGAAGATGAACTGCAGGCCCTTGACTTTGTATCCAACAGCTGCAAAATCTACTGACCAGAGATGAAAAAGTGAGTCGACTGACTTGTAGCCTCACCTCTAGTGCATTCAGTTTCAACAGTAAAATTCAGTTTCGACAGCAAAATTCAGTTTCGGCAGTTAAGTTTAGTTTTGATAGTTAAATTCAGTTTTGACAGTTAAGTTCAGAGATGAGCGGCTGATGTATACATCTAGCACTTTGTGGTTATGTATTTTACGTCATCTATTGGAGATACTATTAGAATTCCACTCAGGTTAACGTTGTCTCTCTTGTCCTGCTTTAGCCTCGGCATCGTACAACTCACGGAGCTGCTCCAACGACGAAACTCTCCATCACAGTGGAGCAGTACCTCGGGCTCCATCTCCAGACGCCTAAGATCTTCTTCCCCTCCTCGGACAGCCAAGTCAGCCGGAGCATCCTCACCGGCCAACCCAATCACGCTGAGATCGACATGGCTTCGCCAAAGAGGTAGTACACTTCTTGTGGTTTGAGTTAATCTCAACATGCTTCTTTGCATCCTGTGATCTTCCAATTCTTGTGAACAAAACACCTAGATTGGCAGAAATACTGTGTTTTTAACTTCTCTGTTTTGCATGTGCATTCCTATCCTATTCCTATCTATTTCCTATCCCTGCATTGTTAGAATCCTCAAATTCAAACAAGCCCTTACACAATTACTTCTGTTACAGATATGTGTCAAAGAAAACCTTGTGTGGTTTTTCCTGCTCCTACGGTGCTGTGTTCCACCCCATCTCAACTGCTCCAACGACGGAAGGGTTCACCACAGCAGGGATCCGCTCTCCAGACTGTCTTTCGCCGCCTCAGATCTTCTTCCCCGCTGCCGGCAGCCATGACAACTTCATTACCATCATCAACTGAGCAGATGACCTTGAGGACTACACGGGTCCGCAAGAGAGGTCGCACTCTTCCGTGTCTGCTTACGTTATGCGTCGCTTAATATGATGACATGCTACTTTATCATCGTGTTCACCTATTAGACTCCTACTTAGGTCCAAACTTATGCTAAAACTTGAGTTTTTAAATGGTTGTGGGGTACATATTGGGGCAGCAATATCTGGTTAATCTCGGGTGTCTACTATGAGTTTCATGTTGGGTGCAAACAAATATTAAAGGAGCCATTATCTGTATTTTTTAACTAAAGCTATTATCTGCCTGCTATCATTTGTTTTGGGTCTATCCACAGTTTGCTACCATCACTCTGGATTTGTGCATGCACTCCTTACATAGTCTCACTATGTTTTATTCCTATGCATGTCAGTTATTGTACACAATGGAACTGAACATGTAGAGAAAAAGAGACGAGCCTTGCGTGGCAATAAAATTTCATACAGACGTCGCTCCATGGTGGGCGCAAAGGCAGCCCCCCTCCACCCATTTCGGATCGTAATCAAGAGGAAGATAACTGTTCTGAGGGGGATTCAGAAGAAGAAGACCACTCCTATTTACCCCATGAGGTCTTCGCTCTAACTTGGCATGCTGATGTTGGTAATATCATCCATATTGTGCCTTGCATTGCTTACTGTATACATCAAAGATGTCATCTGCTTAGTTTAGAAATGCTTTGTGTCAATGCCATCTGTTTAGTTTCTTTATCGTATATGTGAATCATGCAATGCCATCTTGTTTAGCCAAGCATCATATATGTGAATTTTGCAATGCCACGCTGGTTAGCCAGTCATCTTATATGTGAATTATATCATGACATCATTTTTTATTATGTGTTAAATTTGTCAACAATTTTAGTACATTCAATTACTCTTTCTGTGCATCAGCCATTCAGCACGGTCATGGAAAAATATGGAGTGGAAACAAGGTCTTTAGAGCAGACAATGCTATCTGACGAAGCGCATGTCTTGCTGGTTACAGATAGCTCCTTAGAGGAGGATTCAGAGAGAGATGAC